>NC_062970.1:33526762-33573894 GCF_023119035.1 Salvia hispanica
TTCCTTTGCTAGACCGTTTCCTTCAGCATTCCCTCGATCTAGCGATTTTATCACACACCTGGCTTAGGAAACATGTTAGACCCAACAAATTGTAACGCTTTTTACCATATAACCGATGCATGAAATTAGCCTTATTAAACTTCCTAAAGGAGTTGGGTGTGATTCAGAGTTTGCCAAATAGTATCACAGTCTATTGTGATAACTCTGGAGCTGTTGCAAACTCAAAGGAACAACGATCCCATAAGGCAAACAAACACATTGAGAGGAAGTATCATATCATTCGGGAGATTGTACAGAGAGGTGACATATAAGTAGTCAAGATTGCAACAGAAAACAACCTTGCTGATCCTTTCACGAAAGCCCTATCGGGTGGGACGTTCAATCGTCATATGGAAGGGATAGGTGTTAGATGCATTAAAGACTCAGACCTGCTTTCTCTATAAGTGGGAGAAATTGAAGAAAATTGACAGTAGTATACTCGAAAGCATGTTTTGAGTATAAGTGGGAGATGGTTGGAACATATATACTAAAAAGCATTTTTCGAGTTTATTTTGAATTTGATAAATTGCTTGTATATTGTAAGCACTCTTCATTTAATGAGAATAATAAATGTTTTCTTCATACTGTGTATTTTACTTTAATGGGTATTGACCGTATCTAATTATATATTAAATTATATAATTAAAATGTCGGAAAGTAAAATCAGTCTAAGTCTTCTACATTGAAGGTTGGGTCGTGGAAAGGTCATCACAGTAGGTGGCCCAACCGGTACCTTATAGAAGTAAAACTTTTTTCACAACCTAGATAGGCCTTGGCTACCTATCGTGAAAGGTTGCAGTGTCTATCCGAAAGTCGTCTTTACCTTGAGAATGACTAGTGACACTGATGTGGTATCGCATTGAATGGATCTAAAGTATAGACACGTCTTTGTTGCTATCTACTGTAAGACGATGTCTTGGAGATTTAATATTTCCTAATCTTTGTAATAATATAGGACACGCGTTATTTAATCATACGCTGCTTTGACTTATCAATAGGTGCGGGTTTTTCGCAACCCAATATTCTTGATATCTTGGGTAGTAGTAATTAATAACCAAAGTATGGTGTTCGAGAGAAGTTCTATTACATTGATTTGTGTGCCTGCGTGGTTTGACTATATCCCCAAGAGGTGTTCGAGAGAAGTTCTATTATTCGGAAACCCGGCCGGTTTGGATTTAATCCAAGAATAAATAGAAAAGGAAAATTATATTTTGATATACATCTCGTACTAGACAAACTCTTGGAAATAAAAAGATATTAATTAATTTAAAGTCTATAGCAGACTACAAATTAATTAATGGATATAGAAAGTCTTAGACACGGGAAATAATATATTAAAGAGGTTAACCCGGATTGCTTGTAATCACGGATTGGATGAGCGATCAGTATTTCTTCGATAGTGGCACAAGAAATATTACATTGGCTTTATATTGAATTATGGGTTATAATTTAATTAGTAAAGAAAGTCCAGTTGGGGAGGCCGAATCCAAGCCCCATAGATCCCTAACCTAGCCCATCATAAACTGTATAAATAAAGATGTAAGGAGAGGAGACAATATACCACACAAAACCCTAGCCTCCACACTTGGAATTTTCGACCCTCTCTCTCTAATAGAGGAATTCAAAATTCCTCTTTGTGTGTTCTTGGTTTTCTTGTCTTCTCCTTCAAAGATCCTTATAATTTCTAAAAGATTCCTCCCACAAGGAATTTAGATCTATAGAGTTAAGGGTCATAGGTTAGAAGATCTTTGGTCTTGCATTCACAATCAAGCTTCAAGATCTACATGTGGAGAAGTAGCAAGCCACTTCGATTCTTTGGAGAATCAACATCATAATTTAACTTAAATTATGTGATTAATTGCGCAATTATATGTCTCTACATGTTCAAGCATGAAATTGAATCGATCCACATAATCACCTAAATAGATTCTTTTGTGGATTTATTTGTTTTTGCAATTTCCGCTGCGTTTTCCCCAACAGTTCCGACCATGCCGGTGCACCCACTCAGGAGGTACCTTCTACATAACATAAAACATAATTTTATGGAGTTATATCCGAAAGTACTAAATGATGCGTGTAATGGTTCAAAGAAATGGGTAACTTACTAAACTTTCGAGGCATGTCTCTACAGAGAATGTCTTCCAGAAAGGCGGGATTAATGTGCCATCCTTGCCGCCGGATCTACCGTCTCTCATGGAGCCAAAAGCATTAATTTAGATAGGGAGATTTTTGATTTGAGAAAGATGCAAATCAATACAGCTCTTTCTGCGGGAAGAGTCTTACCCTGTCATATCACTGGATAATCAGCCATGGATGTGGTAGGGGGATTCCGCTGAGTAAAATGGTCGAGTTATCAACATTTGGTCCATTTTATGGAGCCTCATCGTGGTAGTTGGTTTGCGTTTAATGCCAACAAGTTACAACCACCCAACTACTTCATTAACTAGGGGTATTTATTTCACCTGACGGCAGCGCCGAAACTACGTCGACGAGTGGCAGGACAAAATGCACTAGTGCATATAAATCTACATAGAAGCTAATGAATATAAAACTAATTAAAATAGTACTTTAAATTATGGAAATTTCTCCTAAAATTTGGACATTCGTCATAGCATACATCCAATTGTATATTTTATGTAATTGGATGAAATTATAAACGTCAAGTTATATCTTTTATACTTTATAAATAAAATAACAAATAAATTTAGACATAATGTAATAATAAAATAATACTACGTCAACAAAATAGTATAATACTACTACATCAACAAATCTAAATTAAGTGCTAAACTTTTCTATTTATATGAAAAACACGAAGTTATATATAACATCATCATGTGTGTATTGCCTTTTAGTAACTAAATTGGAATTTCATGATATACCATTTTTTTCATCAAGTTATTATAAATATTTTAATGTAAATTATATAGTAAATAAATGAAAAAAGCCATAGTAAATAAATGTTAATTTTTATTATATACTCCCTCTGTCCCACAAAAGATGTCACACTTTCCTTTTTAGTTTCTCCCACAAAAGATGTCACTATTCCATTTTTGGAAAAAGTTCTCTGTCACATGAATATAAAAATAATATTTTCTCTCTTCATTTAACACACAAATAAAATCCCCTAAAATCTTGTGTCGTCCCACAAGTGTGACATCTTTTGTAGGACGGAGGGAGTAGTAAATAGATGAGAAATTATATAGTCAATAAATGTTAATTATAGTATATAAAAAAATAAGCGCGTAACTTACTACATTTTTATAAATATGATTAATTAATTTTCTTTTGTAGTTATGTATACTTGGAATACGACTTTATAGAGTACCATTTGTCAAATAATTATTTGTACGATATACCAACTCATTATGCCGTTTGGTATGTCCAGACTACAGAATTTTTTCTCCGCCGAATGGAGGGGTTGAAACTAGTCAATTACAACCATAAATTAGCCCAATGCATAATGACTTATTAGCTGTAACACAATCATCTTTCTATAAATAGATCACATGATACCACACATGAATTACCACCGCATCTCAAGTTAGCTGAGATGAATATTCCACCACAGGAAACGTTTCTCTACACATGCAAATGGTCACCCCAGGCGGATGATTTGTTTCTGTCGACGGCTGTGCGGATGCAGTCCACGCTTCATCGAGACGGGTTGGGCGTGCCAAACGAGGCCATCTTCGAGGCGGGGGTGAAGATGGGGTCGGAGCTGGGCTGCTATCTTACTCTGTCGGAGATAAAGGACAGGGTGGATATGAGACACGGTACCGCACGTTTAAGAGTGTCGTCGGGACACCGGGGACAAGATGGGACACTGTAGACAAGGTCGTAGTTGCTTCTGACGAAGTTTGGGCTGAAATTTTGAAGGAATTTTCCATGGCAATTATTTTTCGCGAACATGTGTAAAGTAAACTAACATATGTACAGTTCTGTATATGCATTATACGTAGATTAACACTTTCGCCGGTGCCTACTACTACCACGACGAGCCGGAGTTCCCAAGGCTTGCCGTTCTATTCTGGCTCAACGATGTTAAGGAGGAGATAGAAACAAATGCCGTGGTCATCTCGGAAACTGTAGTTCCTGGTGTTGAAGTAATTGTCATTGACGGATTCGAGTCTGTAGATGTCGACGAAGTCACCTCGGGAGCAGTTCCACAGCAAGCCCCGGTGCGTCGCAAGTTGTTCGACGAGGACGTCGACTCCCTAGACCGCGAATCCACACGTATTCCACCTCCATACTACTATGTGCGGGACTTTGATGGTGGGCTAGTTCGGAAGGTGGCATTTAGTATGGGCCGAACTCTCCACGGTGTCGTTCTGAATATCAAATGCTCCCCGAGTGGTTCATCATGTGCGTCGTGCAGCCCTTTGGGGAATGCACACAAAGGCAAGCCTTGAAGTTTAGGTAGTATTAAGTGCACAATAGTTGTCGCCTATATAACTATTTTGTTAATCTATTTTGTAGTAGCATAGGGCAGTGTCGTTATGGGTCGTTGTAGTGGGTCGATGTCGATGTGGGGGTTTGTAATTGAATATCGTTTTGTAATTACATCTACGTGCACCAAGTACAACGGCGCACTATGCAGTTTGTAGTATGAACACAAAAATCCGTCACAGCAACATGGGAGATACAAAAGCGCAAACTTACGTCTTCCTCGCAGCTCAAAAAGGCATACAATTATCATTACAGCCCTTTTACAAAGTTCATACATATAAACCAAAGCGAAAAAACAAAAGAAGTCCTTCTTCACTTAGTCCATCGGGACGCCAATGGTCGACTTCAAACACCGTGGTTCACGTACTGTGACAAGAACACAAAACACAAAAATCAGACTTAAGTTTAGACAATTATAAGCTGATTAAATGATGATAATCGTTTATTCGCAAATCAAATAAGTAAATGAGAATATGTGGCATACAGATTGCCACATAGATTCTGCCAACTCATCTCGCATTGCACTCCATTCGTTGGTTGGTTCAACGTTTTCAACGTATTCCACGGGGCCACCATCGTCGTATACGTTGATACCAGCGTTTTCGTCAACGCCATGGATTGATTGTTCAACAGGGTCAACCGGCATAGCATCCCGCACATAGTTGTCCAGCAAGAAACAAGCCAAAATTATATTGGTTTGTATTGCCAGCGGATAGTAACAAGCACTCCGTAAGATCCCCCATCGCATTTTTAGAACGGCAAATGCCCGTTCGATGATGTTGCGCGCCCGAGAGTGTCTCATATTGAAGAGCTCACGTGCATTTTGTGGAGCCTCGGTTCCAATACCCCATTCTTTGAGGTGATACCTTACACTTTTGTACGGTCCCAGAAATCCATTAGAATTTGCATACCCGTTATCGCATAAGTAATACTTCCCTACATACAAACATACATGTAGTTTGTAAGGTGAATTTGTATTCAAAAAAATCCACACGTTGAGGATACTTTACTCAGTAACAAAGGTGGTAACTTTGGGTACCCGAAATCCATTAGGTCGAGTAACTGCATCTCGTAGAACACGCGCATCACTGGCTGAACCTTCCCAACCAGCCAGAACATACACGAATCGCATATAATGATCACATGCAGCTAGTGTGTTAGTGCAAATCTGACCTTTATGGGAGCGGTAGCGTGGTTTATGACCAATCGGAACTTGGACGTTGATGTAGGTGCCATCAATGGCACCTAGACAACCCTGTTTTGTGGAAAATAACAGAGGATGTTAAATTGAATGAGATTTGCAGGTTTTTTTTCAGTATGACATCTTAGAGTGTAACTTATACCTGGAACCAATTCCACCTATTATCAACACAATCTTCGGAGACCGCGTCAGGGACAACCCAAAAAGTTCGGTAAAGCTTTAGTACAGCCCTCAAAACAGTGTGGACATATTTGGAAACAATGTACCCTAATCTCCAATACTTAAACTTCACCACCCGGATCTTCTTATGATGCGCAAGAATTCCCAAAAACATTGCAACCTGTTGTTCGACGCTCACATGCCTACCGTCTGATAACTCACCGAACTCACGTAGTATGATGCATAGTCTTCCAAATGCATTCCTATCCATCCTCAAATTATCCATACAAACCCTGTCATTCACTCCAGCGAGACGGTTAATATGACGAATCTACCCCGGAAGTCTGCTCACAAACTTATATCGAGATCTGAATGTGCCACCACGCCGACCTCTGCCCCGCCCATTGCTGTTGTACCGTAGGCACACTAGGATAAGGCACAAAACATCAAATTGGTGGTCTCGCACCACATCCATAACCGTTTGCAACACCAATTCGGAATTGGACTTCCCATTCATCATTGCGTGACTTGTGAAACAAAATTACAAGGGCAAACGTCAGTTAATCAAAATACATTCAGATTTTTCGAAGCGGGCTCACACAGGGGCATTCAATCAGATGCAGTGTTCGAAACTTTCTCATCAACACATAGTAATTGCCATTACCCATAGAAAGTACATAAAAAAAAATCATACTACTCTATTTATATGGGGCTGATTTGAAATATGAACGAATCTAAGGTGGGGACATATGAGGTCTGGAAGATATGTAAATTATAGAGTGGAGTTGGAGATAACTTACCGGAGCCCCGTCTTCAACTTGTGTTTGCTGTTTGTGTGTTAATTTCGTCAACAGCCGGCACGGGTGTCTTCGACGACGAGGAGAAGAATGGATGCCCTAATAATTTGTGGGTTGATAGTGGGAAAAGGAAAATAATTGAAGGAATACGCAAACAATTCAGGGTGAGAAATTCGAGACACTTGCTTAAATTTATTTTCCAATTTCAACAGTAAAAAAAGGATTTCAAACTAGATATGTCCAATGTCAACTTGGTTTATTGTCAAGGCTACAAAACGTTGAGAATATCGTGGATAAAAATAAAAGTCTCACTTATTTCCATCTATAAAACGCACCCTGACAATAATATGAAAGTGGATATGTTGTGAACTGGAGTAGGGCACTCTGCAGTGATACTTTATTTTCTTATGTAAGTTAATTATAATGGTTATATGCTAATTGATATACTTACGATTAATAATATAATTGATTATGAATATTATGTGTTAAATATGAAATTGCGAAATCAGATACGACCACATTTTCGGTTGATATATATGATAATTATGTGTTATTTATTGCACCCTACTAAATGCTCTATGGAATTTTCGCTCTCTCCCTAAACCCTAGACCCTAAAACACAAAGAGTATTTTCCCCAACTTCATCCTTTGACGTGTTTAACAATTGAATATTTATGAAGCTATTTATGTTATGCTCTTTATTCTAACTTGCAAGTTCTTTATAAAATAATCAGTTGATTGGGGCGGTTACATGATTTCTCAATAATTATGAAAAAATCTATAACGTAAAATATCTCTTTTGGATATATTACAGCTTTCTCTTAGAAAGAGGCGGTTAATTGGGAAAAAATAACTTAAGTATTAAAGCTCAATAAAATTATAACATCACTCTTATATTAGTCATTTGACAAACAAAACCTCCTAAAATCCCGTGCTATCCAATAAGTGTGACATCAATCAAGTTTAATTATATTTATATATGTCACATTTTGTATTTAGTAAAATACACTAAAACTAATTAATTGCCAAAAAAATAACTACAACAAATTATTAACAAAAATAATGATAAAATATAACTAAAACTAAATATGAATTAATATTCACCAACGCTTCAACACTTCCCAATTAGTCAAAACTGTGTAAATCGATATTCAACTTCACGCCTCCTAAATTCGCACAACACTCAAATCCTCTTCTGACATCCATCAATTCATACTGAAATCAGTTCATGCAGTCGGGTTTGGGTTTTGAATTCGGGTTTGGAGTTGAAATTTTTTAGTTTTTCGGGTTTGGAGCTGAAATTTTGAGTCGTATAGACAATTCGCAGCCAACTTTGCATTTATTTCCAACTATTTCCTAGCTTTCTACTTCCAAAGATTTTTCATATCATAGTGAAATGACTTCTTCAATTTCTTCAACAAATGAAGTTTGCATAAATAAAAAAGAGAAGAAGAGAGAATAGAGTGTAGAGAAGAAAAAAGAGTAGAAGAGCAGAATCAGGTCAGTTCTGCTTCGCAGTTTGAGTTTGCATTTTGAGTAGTTTGAGTCTACATTTTGAGTAGAATGTGAGTAGAATTTTGAGTAGAATGCTTATTCATATTGCTTCTTGGTGTTATCATATGATTTATTTTGGCCAAGATGTGAGTGATTTGAATGTGTTTTGTTTGGTTTATGGATTATGTATCTACTTTCACCGGAGGTGTATTTATGTTTTTGAACACTAAAATGCCCGCCTAAGGTCGGCCCAAGTGGTCGAGCCTACGTCAAAATTTTGACAGAGGGGGCCTGCAGTCGGGTTTGGGTTTTGAATTCGGGTTTGGAGTTGGAATTTTTTAGTCGGATAACCTTTTTCGGGTTTGGAGCTGAAATTTTGAGTCGTATAGACACTTCGCAACCAACTTTTGAGTCGTATATTAATATATGTAAAGATTAGCACTTAATCAATGCATCATCCACCAAAATCGCATTTCCAACTTCATGCAGTTCATGTCCATCTATTTCACAATCACATAATTGCAACTACACATGCGTCATACTTCGCCTTCACAATTTCAAAATCATGTATTTTTCAACCAAATATGTATTAAAATTTTTGTCTTCCAAGTAATCAACATGTACGTCCTTCAAGTTAAACTTGCAGTTTGAATATGTAATAACAAATCTCAACATCAAGCAAAACGTGTTCACAATCATACCTCAATATGTGATACATCATGCCTCATTATTAAACAGAAGCAATTACACATTTGCATAGTGTCTCCCGTTTCATAACTTCACCACATTTTCCAAAAGCCATAGTATTTACTTCATATTTCACATAGGAGTTGCTTCGTAGCAGCCAAGTAATCACATTTCACATTTCACAATTTCACAAACTCGCATACAATACTTGACAGATCACCATTCGGGAAGCATCGCTTCACAATCACACCATATATCCAATTTCTAAGGCATGCTTTTCACAAAGAAATACATTTTCCACCGAAATTTTCAAGAGCATAAAGTTTCAATCATAAATCATAGTCATACATTGTACCTCTTTCTTCGTGGTTGAACGGGACGAGTTACGGTTGAGCCTTCCATATTTAGTTCATTAGTATAAGAGTACAAGGATAAATTTCTCTATTTTGAACAAAGACTCTTGGGTCCAGAGCGGAAAGAAACCGAGGCTCTGATACCAACTGTAACAGCCCGCCCTCTTAGGGTACAATAAATGTGGCGGCTGCTACCAAACGGACTCTAGAGAAGTAAACATAGGCTAGGGTTTTATTTAAAGAGTGTTGACCATAGCATTTAAAGGAAACATCAGAGCAGTAAAGCAACAACTTAACCTAGAAGCTTGAATAAGAAAGAGAAAGGGGTATCTTAAATAACGATCAAAATCTCAAGAGTACAACATAATATCCAAGATAAAAATCACAAGAAAATGGCTAAGGCCTCAAATCGAAGGCAAGATGCAAATATCCCAAAAACAAATCCTAAAGTGTATCAAAATTCAGCGGAAGACGACCAAGAGAAAGAGTAGCTATGTATGAGGACACAACTACGCTTGAAGTTCAAAATATACATCTTAATTAGTTATCATGCTCAACACCCGCCACCGCTCGTCATCGTTCAACCTGCACATAAGGAAAACACATGCAGGGCTGAGTATTTTGAAATACTCAGTGAGCTCATTGCCAAAACATTTTATAAGTTATGCCACCCTTACCAAGTGAACTCGAGTTTTAAGCAGTTATAAGAGAATATCACGAGTATCACAAAATATATTTTCATAGACTGGCCAGTCAAAATAACTCCCCATTTTCTCATCAATTTCCACAATCACAATCTTTCCATGGTGCGACGAAAGTGTGGCCACACTTTTCGCCCACGAGACCGGCCGACTAGCAAGGACGGCTCCCGATCCCCTCGTGTACACAGCCTGGTAGGGTTTGCGGCCCATACTTAGACCCGAATTCGTATAATCACATTCATAGCCCTATAGCCCAATGGAGCGAACTCACAAACTAGGCATCAGGCACACAATATCACAATAAAACAAACATGGGCATGGCATAACAGTTAAACCACCCTTATAACACCAATCAATACTTTTGACAAAATAAAAGAGAGTTTTAAGAGTAAAGCCCACCTCGATTGCTTAGTTTTCAAGTAGTTTCGCTTTTCCGTTATCCGGCTTCGCAACCAAAGTTTCACCTTTTAATCACATAGACACATATCACAAATTAGGTTCAATACTACTCTTACTCATGCATGTCTCAATACTTTTTCCCTTTTCCCATCGATTTATCTTATCATTACTAATTAATCAAGATCATGTTTATCACACAAGAATATTTAGCCATCAAACACACACTACACAACACAACAACACACACACATACACGACACACACACACATACACGACACACACACACACGCCACACACACGCACATGAACATATTCCCACATCCCTTTTATCCCACTTTCACTCAACCAAGATGCATGATGGTTCAAGAAGACCGATTAATCGGTTAGAAGAAGAAGAAGAAGAAGAAGAAGAAGAAGAAGAAGAAGAAGAAGAAGAAGAAGAAGAAGAAGAATAAGAATAAGAACTCATAAACAAAATACCTTTTTAGAGAAAAACGATCGGTAGAAACAAAGTAGAGACTTGGTTCTTCAAGAATCTTGGCGTTCAAACTCTAAATTCTTCTCAAAGGATGACAAAATATTGGTGTGTGGAAGAAGAAAAATTTGAGAGAGTGGGGGGAGGGGGTTTCGAAAATGTGGGGGCTAGGGTTAGGGGTTTTGGTTCTTATTTATAGAGTCCAATGAGATCTTTAGAATATTTGGTAAGATGTTATTCACCACAATTAAATAATCAATACTATAGAGTAGGGAAGAAGAAATACCAAAAATAAACTCTAGGGTTCCAAGGCATGTAGGTTTCGAAAATTTGGCCTTTTAATTAGCCAAGATTTTGTTTTGGTATATTTTACGGAGTAGGATAAAATATCACGGAGCAAAATAAAAATAAGAATTCTCCCAACTTGGGATGGAAATAGGCGTCCCTATGCCTTTTTAAATAAGGCATGGATTTTTAAATATTGTCTAGAATAAGTTAAGGCAAGATTCCTTGAGGTATGGAAAGATTTGGTAGAATAATTTAATTCTAGGTATGGAAGGAAATCAAATAAGGGATTAACTAAAATGAAATAAATTCCTTCCTTCCCACAATAGGTGATTTTCGAAAATCACCAAGGCACAAGGGGGCTCGATTTTTCCTCTTCAAAATAAGGAAATAATTGGATCTTGGATTTAATTTGGATAAATATCCCAAGAATTAAATTAAATCCGGAAAAATAGAATTCCTCCTCTAAAATCAAGGGGGTTCGAAAATCACAAGAATTGGGTGGCAAGTATTTATGGAAATTTTCTCTAATATTCTCATTCACTCTTAAACAAATAAATTACCACATAATCTCATAATTTAATAAATCACATGCCACATCACATAACCAACAAATTTGACTTTTCAAACTTCCCGGTCAAGGAAACTCATGCAATAAATTCACTCATCAAAATAATTCACATCATCCACGTCATCAATAATTAATTCTAGGACTCTAAGATTAGGGTTCGGAAATTCGGGGTGTTACAGAATATGTTTTGTTTGGTTTATGGATTATATATCTACTTTCACCAGAGGTGTATTTATGTTTTTGAACACCAAAATGCTTGCTAAGGTCGGCCCAAGTGGTCGAGCCTACGTCATAATTTTGACAGGGGGGGCCTGCAGTCGGGTTTGGGTTTTGAATTCGGGTTTGGAGTTAAAATTTTTGAGTCGGATAACCTTTTTCGGGTTTGGAGCTGAAATTTTGAGTCGTATTAGAAACTTCGCAGCCAACTTTGCATTCATTTCCAACTACTTCCTAGCTTTCTACTTCCAAAGATTTTGCATATCCTAGTGAAATGACTTCTTCAATTTCTTCAACCAATGAAGTTTGCATAAATAAAAAGAGAAGAAGAGCATAGAGTTGAGAGAAGAAAAAAGAGTGCAGAATTAGGTCAGTTTCTGCTTCGCAGTTTGAGTCTGCATTTTGAGTAGTCTGAGTCTGCATTTTGAGCAGAATGTGAGTAGAATTTTGAGTAGAATGCTTATTCATTACACATTTCATCTTGTGAATGCAGATTTAGTAGATATGTGCTGGATTTTCAATATACAGACAGTTAAAATTCTTATAGAATTGTTTCATGAGATGATAATGCAAAAAAGAGAAGAAGGTTATCTCTTGAAAATTAGATTTGAAGCCAAAGAATGGGAGAGTATGACTGCAAAACTCAACGACAAACTCGGGCAAATGGGAGCTTGCAAAAAAGATTTCACTTCTGGTCAAGTTAGAATATCACATATAAAAAGACAAAATAGCAAAAATAAAAATAATTCTAAAATTAATTACTCCAACTCTCCCTCATTGTTTGGTGTTACCTGTCGACCCATAGAAGAAGTGGGGGTCAAGTCCACATGACTTACTTTTATTGGTTGAACATTAAAATGTTTTATTACTTTTAAGTATTAATTTGTTTTATTCAATGATTATTATTCTTTCAAAAAAAATCATGTGAATTATTCTTAAAAAAAAATCACTTGAACCACTCTTCCAAAAAATCACGTGAACTACTTCATTTTTTTTATTTATATTTAATTTATCATTTGCTACTATATTGATTAAAAGTATATGAAAAAGACAATATGTTTGGGGTTGAGTTGAGGTCATTGATGGAAGTAAAAAGTTTTAATAAGTTGGGGGTTGTATACGTGGATGAAAAAGAAATGAGTATTTTATTAAAAAGTTGATTGGGATTGGGTGAGAGTCACTGATGAGGATAGTCTAATGTACTGGTCTTTTCCCTCATTTATAACATGACAGGGTTTGGATCCCCTGCTATGGCTCCAAGCACAGCAATAACTGTTGTCTCGCATAATAATATTTTAATTATAAAATTATAACATAAAAATATTATATTTTTAATATAAAATATGTGTTATATGGAATAGTAGCAACCTTAGCTATGCTTGGAGTCACATCAGGGGATCCCAAATCCAACATGACATCCTTGAGGTGGTCATAGGATTTAGGAAATGCGTTTAGAAGCAAGATCTCCTTAACTAATTTCATCTACGTCTAAGTTGAACCGTTTTGAGTGAGCTAATTTCTTAGGCATCCACAATGGGGCGGACTATACGACGTCCCAAGCCCCGCCCTATCCACCACCACATCAGCATTTTATCCTCCGCCCCTTCCACCTGCAATGGGGCGGACTATAACCCGTCCTAAGCCCCGCCCTAAGCATTTTATTTATTTTTTTAATATGTAAACACTTCAAAAATTGGAGAAAACAACTTCAAATAAAAACACTACATTGAAAAAACTTCAAATAAAAACACTTCATTCCATTGAAAATTCAAATTTTACCTTGCGAAAAAAAAAACTATAAATTCTCAATGGTCATAACGCTTTCAAACTTCTTCAATCATGTCGTTAATGAGCGTCGTATGGTCTTGTTGGCTGCGCATTGAGGTCTGTCTCTCTAGAACCTCACTGAAGCCCATCGGTAACCCTCGAGCGACAGGCGGGGTCACCGTGCTGGAGCTAGATCCACCTTCATCATCGACTCAATCGGTGATACGTCCAGCTTCTTGTTTGATTATCATGTTATGCATGATGATGCACGCATACATGACATCGGCAATGACTTTCTTGAACCAGAAACGCGTCGGACCTTTCACTATTGCCCACCGCGATTGGAGCAAACCAAAAGCCCGCTCTACATCCTTCCGCACACACTCCTGCTTTGCCGCAAACAAAACTCTCCTGTCACCCATTGGGCAGCTGATCGTCTTCACAAAAATAGGCCACCTTGGGAATAAGCCATCGGCTAAGTAGTACCCCATATGATATTGGCGGCCGTTGAGAGTGAACTCGATGGCCGGGTCGTGACCCCTGCATTGATCGGCGAAGAGGGTGGACGAGTTGAGGACGTCGATGTCATTGTTCGACCCGGCTACACCGAAGTATGCATGCCAAATCCAGAGGCGGTGGTCAGCGACGGCTTCGAGGATCATCGTCGGGCGGCTGCCCTTGTAGCCACTAGTAAATTGGTCTCTCTACGCCGTCGGACAATTCTTCCACTGCCAGTGCATACAATCGATGCTCCCTAGCATTCTAGGGAAGCCGTGCACCGTCTCGTGCATCCTCATCAGGCTCTGGCAATCATCAGCAGTCGAACGTCGCAAATATGTGTCGCCAAAAGCCTCCACAACTCCTACAAAAATTCTTCAGACAATCGCGGCCAATTGTCTCCCCGACGTGAAGGTACTCGTCGAATATATCCGTTGTGGTGTCGTAGGCCAACTGCCGGATCGCAACCATGCACTTCTGCAATGGCGTAAGTCCGGGTCTGCCGATGCCATCTATCTGATACAGGAAGTAATCAAAACGTCCCTCCAACGTCCAGACAACGCGGAGAAAAAGATCTCGCCGCATTCTAAAATGGCGGTGAAAAACCGTCAGGCCCCACTGTGGTTGCTCGGCAAAATAGTCTGCGAACAGACGTTGGTGAGCTACGACGTGTTCGCGGGGGACAAACGTCCGACGTCGAATCAGCCGAGGGACCCGCGCCGCCGCCGCCTGCTCCGCCGCTGCACGCTCACACTCCATTTGTGCCAAGCATTCCGCCGCGGCATCATTAACGCAATCGAATAAGACCGAGTCAAGGCCCGAGTAATGCCTTCCGACGTACTCCATTCGTCACCGTTGGGATTCAATTTTGTAGTGAGAAAATTGGAAAGTGAGGGATGAGAGAGAAAAATTGGGAGATGAGAAATGGTATGAGAATTGGGGTGATTAAATAGAAAAAAAAATTTGAAAAAATAAAAAATAAAAATGAAAACACGTTCTATCGTCCGTCGCATCGTCCACGTCACCCACAGTGGCGGACGATGCGACGGATGAAGGGGCGGAGGACGCGCGTCGTCCGCGGACGATAGATTGGGCGCGGACGATGGAGAAGCCATCGTCCGCGATGCCACAGTGGCGGTCGCATTTAAGCTAAGTTCAGAACTCTAAGGCCATCCACAATGGGGCGGACGATGCGACGGATGATGCATCGTCCGTCGCATCGTCCGCCTATCGTCCGCCCATTGTGGATGACCTGCATCGTCCGTCCCATTGTAGATATCCTTAGAGTCCTGAACTTAAGCTTAAGTAGCTTGGGTCCTTATTAATCCAAGCACACTCCCTAACAATCTCAAATGAAATCAATGTAAATTTTGACATTTTCAACATGTCACTTAAATTCAATTTAATTGAAATTCGATTTCATTAGAAATGGATGCACATTAATAAAAGTTCACATATTTTGTCATCGTCCTCAAAAGTTGACTACAAAGACGTGATAGGAGTATAATTATTGTATTTTTTTTTATTAGCCCATTTTGACGTTAGAAAATATTCCATAAGAGCATCCACATCGGTATGAAAAAAGTTGTTCGTCCGTCCTTGCCAGCAGCAAGGACGAGCTCGTCCGCCAATGCAGCTTGTCCGTCCTTGCCAGTGGCAGGGCGGTTCTCTTAAATAAGAGCACGTCCGTGCCGCTGAGCAGGCTGACGTGGCGGCACGCGATTGGCCAACGACAATTTCGTTTTTTTTTTTATTTTTTTTTAAAAATTTGATTTTAATTTAAAAAAATCATTTTTAAATAAATAAAATTATTTTCACACTTCTCAATAAATTATATCCGTTTTCTACACACTTTTAATTTATTTTTCAATTTTTTTCCCCAAAAAATTCACATTTAATTATGTATTTTTATTTTTTACGATTTTAATTATGTAATTTTTATTTTTTAGGATTTAATTATGTAATTTTTATATTTTAATGTATTTTTATATTGTAGAAATATTTTTAGTAATTGAAGTATTTAAATTGAATAATAGAATAGTGGGACCTTTGAGCTTGTCCTTGCGGAAGAGCACGGATGTGGGTGTGTTGTACTCTTGCCTAAGGACAAAGAGTAAAAGTGGGTCCGGGCTCACCTCCGTGCTCTTATTTAAGAGCACGGATGGAGATGCTCTAAACATCATACTTTCCCGTCCCCTTTTAAAAATGTAAATTCTTTTATTTTCTGTCTATTTCTTAAAAATAGATTTTTTTTAATAAGGTGAAATTTATACTGTTAATATACCTTTTTTTTTCTATTTATTTTACTTTATTAATTTTATCTTAGAATCTATGTAAATTTAATATTTTTATTTTTAAGAGACAAATAAAATAGTAGTAAGATTGAAGAGATGGATAGGTTTTATATATACTCAAATGGATTTCTATCCTTTGGAAAGAAACAGATAAAACGAGACGCCGCTGGCAGAATTTCGGATTGCAAGATTCACTGCATTCTTTTCGTTTTCAATTCACTTTCCCAAATGTAAACCCCTTCTGTAACAATCCAATTAAAAATTCGCCATTTCCGATATTTGCAATCTCAGCTGGTGGGTCTTTTCAATACAATGAATGTTCTTTGCACAATTTTGTGGTAAAAAAAGCAATATTTGCTGGTTTCTGGTATTGATTGAGCTCTTCTTGTTGCCTTAAAAGACCATCTGAGTTTATGGGTTGTCATTTTCATTTTTTGGGATTGTATGCCATTTAAAGGAGCTTGATTACTTTATTGAAAATGAATCACTGATCGTCTACCTGTAACTTTCATGGTTTGGGATGGTTTATCTAAAGTTCAAGTCTTTGTTGTAATTTGCTACTGTAATTTTAGGAAATGATGCTCAGATGGATTGCTTTCTCTTTCAGTCTATGATTGAGCTTTGGATTGGTGTAAACATAAATTATTGCAACCTCTTTTTTAGCAAATCCGATAAGAATGTACTCTTTTGGTACTTTTCCACTGTAAAACTGAGTTGAAATTAGTACTGTGTTAGTGCAAACACGTGTTATTTCGCAACCATTTAGCAGATGAACGACATGATTAACCAGCTCTTTTTGCTTCTTTTCAGGATAGATTGTGATTTTTCTGAGTGAATAGATGATTTCGAGGTTTTTCTCCTTGTTCGATACAGAAGGCAATGCATATTATGCTACCTGTTCTGCTTCTTATTTTGCTTCACGTCTAAGTTTGGCTGCCGGTATATTTGAAGGGACTCCAACTGGAAAGGCCTTGCGGCGGGTGGATAGATAAACAACCATCTAGAGATACAGTTGAAGTTTATGTTGGATTATTGTTTACAGTACTTGGAAACAGAGGAATATTATAAGCACGTTCTGTTCTTCGGACTCTTGATGATTTCTGGTTATTGGTTCCCTTGTTTTCTTTTAAGAGGATAAAGACCGTTATTTGGTTTAATCAACTGTCACTAGTTGGTGCATGAGCATCTACTTGTAGATTTTGGGGGTCAAGTAAAGAGTGAAACGAGTAAGCTACTCTGTCAGAATGGGCTTGCCTCAAGTTCCATCAGGAAATTTAGCTGATGAAGTGTCTACGTCAGGGAGCTCAATGATACAGATACCCACACGGTTTGGTGGTGCAGGAAGCTTTGGTGTGGGTGAGAGGCACATTAGGCAGTCAAACAATTGCATGACTGATGACTTTCAATGCTCTTCATTGGGGGAACGTGCAAAGGATTGTGGTACGGTTAGTTTGCCTCAAGATGGTGTGCCGAATTTGCAAAAATTGAGGATTGAATCTATTGACAAAACTATCTTCTTGCCGCGTCGTGGTGAAAAGAACATTCAAACTCCTGCTTCAAGGATCGTGGGTTTTGAACCTAATGGTCTCGTGAACTGTACCAATAAGGATGAAGACAAACATCTGGATAGTATAAGTAGCAATGCAAATGAGAATTCGAGTTCGATAATTAGGAAAAGGCTATTGTCGCCTTTGAATGGCATGGCTCTGCCCGATGAATTTGGGGGTGAGCGTCTGGAAATTGGGAACACAGCCCACCTCAAGTATTTCCACTTAAGAGGAGGTAGTCATGGCATTACCCTGAATGAGAATAAAAAAGCTCACATTGGTAATTTGGACCATGGCGGTCCACCAAGTTGGTCTATACCTATCTTTTCAAGGAGTAGTAGTCTATCAGAAGAAGATTGTGACGTCAACTGCAGGATCATCACTGATGGGCCCTTGTTAGAAAATCATGGATGTATGTATCAAAATCTCATCTCATCATATAACAGTATTACATCTTGTACTGGAAAAACAGAAACACCCTCTAAGGATAGAGTAGTGGGTATATCACGGGATGCTCTAGTCTCCACTCCGTTGTCTCTATCTCCTCTTGGACCAAGATTTTGTGGGAGAATAAGAAATTCTCAAGGATCTAGGGATCCCAAAAGGGAGTTTGATGAGAGCTGCATAACATTTAAAGATGTCGAACAGTCTCTTGAAGGAACTATTCCGAGCTTTGTGTCGTTTCATAGGGATGAGAATGTCATCATATCAAGCAGAGGGCTTGAAGATGATGAAGATTTCTTGTTGAACTTTGATCAATTAACACCGGAGAGATTGATATCCGTTCACGGACATAATAGAAAGTCTACTACTCAAAATGCAAAAATAGGTAGATCCCTCAGTGGGTTATTAGTCAGAAGGTCGTTAGTTGGCTCATTTGAGGAATCACTGTTATCTGGTAGGTTAGCGTCTGGGATTGCCAACCAGGTATCTTTATTCCCTGTTACTACTGATTATCTAAATCTGATCTAATGCAGTCTGTAAGCTGTCTGATTTTCACATAACTTTGTTATTTGTCTTGTGCAGAAAATTGATGGTTTCCTTGCAGTACTGAATATTACCGGAGGAAAATTCTCACCTCATCCACAGAAACTTCCGTTTTCTGTAACTAGTGTTGATGGTGATAACTACTTATTATACTACTCATCTATAGATCTTTCTGTACATTCCTCTTCAAACAAATGTGAAGGTCCAACACTGAAGAGAAGCCTCAGTGCAAATGGCTCCTCTGATGACAAAGCTCGCCTGAAAATACCTATGAAGGGCCGGTTGCAATTGGTGTTCTCTCTGTCTGCTTACTACCATTTTGTTTTCTTGATTTTTCTTCTAACCATGTGCTTCAAGCCTTCAAGATGCACTGACAATTTCTCACCTGATGTATTTTTTACTTTGATAATTTTCTCTGCTAAATATTTTACAGCTGTTACCTCTTTGATATGGTGGGAATTATGGAAGACTGTTGATTGTTTGAAAAAGGATAACTTTCCTTCATAGCGGTTTTAAGATTGGTGTTTGTATGACATAGCTATATATTCCAGTGAATTGCATTTTACCTGGTTTCAGTGGTTTGACACTTTGAAAACTTGTTGTCTACCTTTTTTGCAAGTCTTGGCTTGTTGTTTCTCAACTGAGACGATTGCTGCTATTTGAGTTTCGCAAATATATCTCTAATAAGAAAGCTTCACTGCAGGTCCTTAGCAATCCAGAAAGAACACCAATTCATACATTCTTCTGTAACTATGATTTGAGTGACATGCCTGCTGGCACAAAGGTGAGTTTGAAGCTTCTGAAATCAAACGAAGAGATTATCTTATTCTTTAATCTGCTGCTTACTGCCTTTACCATAGTAATATCTTTTGATTCAATTATTTTTGTGTTACCAAAAGATAATGTTTTCCTCGTATTATCTTGGATTTCAGCTGTCAATTTGTGATTTGTTTACTTTACTTTAACTGTTAAGGGTGACACATGCTTCTGTTTCCTGTAAGACAAAGCAGTTCAAATCAGTTGATATGAAGTTAAAACTTAAGAATTATCTCAGATCATTTTCAATCAGTCCATAACTTTTGACCAGCAATAGTTTGACATCTAATGTGTCCTATTCAACTTATAGACATTTCTAAGACAAAAGGCCACTTTGGCTGTGGATAGAGGTGGACAGAAAGATTCTGGTACAATGAATGAGGGATCACTCCCCACGCTCTCTGTATCAGGTGATTCTTTACAGCAGAGGACACTTTGTACTGATGCATGCAGCTTGTTAGAGAATGATTGCAGTAATATAAATAACATTTCTTTTAGTTTGTCTGATGGAAATAAAAGTAAATCTGTATACTGCCGCTCAAAGGTTAATATAGAATGCTACAGGTTCCAGTGTTCTGCGTTATGCAGTACATCTCCGTTTCATTTGCCCCCACTCGAAGAAGAGCTTGAAAAATTGTATGAAATCTAAATCCGGTCCATCCTCCCTACCATCAAGTGACAACATGGATTGTCTAGGAGAACGCCGGTTTTACTTGTACAATGAGATGAGAGTTGTGTTCCCTCAGCGCCATTCAGATTCTGACGAGGGCAAGGTACGTGCATTTTTTAATTATCACGTCACATGTTTATAATACAGAACAAGTGACCCCCCTCTCTGGTGGACAAAGTTTCTTATGCACCCTCCTGGTATCGTAACCTTGTCGTAGCATCCCTGATTGATCTATATTGATGATGCGGTCTATGATGATATCCTGAAACGAGATGTTAATATCTTAGTAGCTACTTTCCCATAGGATGATAGGAATGGAGGTTTCCCTACATTTTTTGTTAGTAAAATATCGTGTTAGAATGTTAGTGCTCCTCAGGTGTCTATGTCATCAATTATCATAGCAATCTTATACGCTCCATGATCTTACTTATCATAGTTGGAAACATTATTCTTCTTATTGAACTAATTTGGTTTCCAAATTGATTTATTTGTGTTGACTATTTGCATTAAACCTGTGCACACAGACCATGCATAAGATAAGATGATGGCTGAATGTTATAATCCTCTTACGCTGTCAAACTTATACTATCTATTAGGACCTAGCATCGTAACATATAAACTTCAATATTTGAACTCTTCTGAACAAGTTAAGTTAGCCTCCTCCATGATCAGCTTTGTTTTGTTAACATGGGATAAAGTGATCATTTTTGTAGTCACGGGTCAATTTCCTGCTAGAGGTTTCTATAGTTCTTTGATGAAAAACGTCTCCCGTATTAGCACAAGAGATGGATGTATGGAGTTCTCCTAAAGTTGTCTTTTTTCACCCTATGCCCAACCTAGTAACTACTAGTAACTTAAAACTTGATTATTACACTTAATGGTGTGTATTTCCTTATAATTGTGTGTAGCTTGAACTTTACCTGGTTGAATATATGCATATGAGGTTCTGATAATAAGTGACTCAATCTTAAATATACGCGATTAAATTATCAAGAATATCAAAGAAGGCTTGTTAAAGGCCAATGTGGTTAGGGTGGTGACCGGTGATATGTTGAGAACCGGTAGAATTCCCAAGACATAATAGGTCTCTGAATCACAGGAAATAACGTGTTGAACTTTTGGCTGGAAAATAAGAAGAGGAGCCTTGTCAATATTGCTATGTGCATAGGCATTATTTCTTTCATCTTCGATTCTTAGTGTTAGGAACTAAGTTTCATTGAAATTGGATTGGAAATTGTGCGTCTTGCTTGCCTCTGCAGTATGCAAATACTCTAATGCCTCATGAAATTGAAAGAGGCGCAGATAAATCGTTCATAAAGTTTTTCCTTTTCCATGATTTGAATTCTGTGTGATTTCTTGTTTGACATGAATGCTCTGTGCTGCTCGATTCTCCACAACTTGCATCTGCATCTGCCTTGTGATCGTTTATGTTAGTTAGCTTTTATCTCGTTTTCCCTACATGGAGCTCTTCCAGTAACAAGGGATTGAATTTGTTGGTGCAGTTGCAAGTGGAATACGATTATCCCTCAAATCCAAAGTATTTCGACATCAGTCAATAACATCCTTGTTTCCATGATTTCCTGATCCAGTATATATTTCTTTGTACATACATGATGCTGCTAAATGGGTCACCAAAACCCACATCACATGTAAATTCATGCCAATAATATGTTGCTTGTGTTGTACAAACTGCACATTCAACATCTATTTATCCACAAAATAAATTTATCGGTTCGTTGCTGGATTGTGATATTGCCATTCAAATTTCAACCTTTTTAAGTAGATAATACTTATAATTTTAAAATTTAAGCAATATAAGTAGATGTGTAATGTTAGTAGAATTGAATGAATAAGACTGAAGTTGATGTACCTACGGAATCATATTGTTAAGGTAAAGCTGAGCATCCCAGTTTCTATTTTCCGACTAATGTTTCATTTTTACGCTCAACTTAAATTAAAAAATCTCAATCTATAATTATGGTATTCAATTAAGAATATATACCAAGTGTCAATTTGACCAACACTTGAGGGAAATTTGCATTTTCTCTCAATTTACATTTAGCTTGAAAAATAGGCCATAAACTTGTTATATTAGGTTGGAAGAGAAACTATATTTTTCGGAAATTGCATGCCAATCAATACGTTTTGCCATTTTCAGTCCGGCCATTAGAATGAGTTCACTTCTACTTTTAGAAATTATTCCACCACACATGATACTACTCCTTAAAACTATTTTTCATATTCTATCTCATATTTTACCAATTTGGCACTAAAACTCGTGTTATTCTTTAAGTCTTTATTAAAGGTAGGATATGAATATGATGGAGTATATTTCATTGATTTATCCCATGATTCGAAGTAAACACTTTTAATATCCGATCGCTAATTTCCAACTTGAAGAAACAATAACACTAAAAGTATGCATTCAAGTGAAAACCAAAACCAGGGCCTATAAATTGTGGGCAGGTAGGTACTTTTATGATTTTATCTTTCCACAGTGAGTTATAGTAGTCCATAAAAGTGCTATATATACACCCCCACAAATCCCATTTCTTCATTCATCTAATACATAGTTAGAATGGCAATCTCCAAAGACAACCTCAACACCCCAAAATCTCACTATGCATCACAAATCTTTCTCAGAATATTGGCCATTGCAACTACCCTCTCTGCTGCATGCCTTATGATCACCAACAAGCAAGCCACGCTTGTCTTCGGAATCCAAGTCGACGCCCGTTACTCCTATTCCCCCGCTTTCAAGTACTATCATTCAAACCCAACACAATAATTAATAATATACACACAAACATTTCTTTGTTTTTATAATATCATATATATTGCAGGTTTTACGCATTCGCAAATATTGTCGCGTTTGCACTGTCAGTTTTGTCAATGATTGCCGTGTTCTTGATGGAGAGAAAGCCACTCAACTCAACCTACTACTTCTGCTTATTCCTCCATGACTTGGTACACTTTAACCTCAATTCAAATCACCTCCTTTTAAATATAGATGTTAACAGATTATCACTGTTTTTGTGTTAATTCTTTCAACAGACTGTTACTGTTTTGTTAATGGCTGGATTAGGCGCCGCGATGTCGATTGCATATGTGGGCAAATTTGGCAACTCCCACGCCGGTTGGATGCAGATTTGTGATCATTTTGGCAAGTTTTGCAACAGAGTGATTGCTTCTTCAGTTGTTGGATTCTTGGGACTTTTTGTTTATTTAATCCTCACTATCGTCTCCGCTAACCAATCAAGGAAAATCCCACCTTCAATTTAAAGCTAGATTTCTTTATGTAATAATGTGTAGTATTAATTTGTTGGTGTATTAATTATATTCATGTATGGGTTTGGCCGAATCCAATTGCTTGTCTATTTAATTACGATCATAATAAAATCATTCCTTTTTATTGATTGTTTTATTGAACTCAAATACCATGGGTCACGTTAAAAACCACATGAAACTAGATTATCTCATTTTGTTAGATATGGGTAAAATACGAATATTAAGTAGGATACACAATAAAAAGCTACATGCATGAATGGGGGAAAAATCACATGTGATTGCCAAAAAGTTATATAGCCCCTGAAATTTCTTCTCATTTTACTATTTCTTTTTTAAACATATTTTAGGCTTCAAGTTATATTCCTTTCTCTATCGTAATTCATAGCATTACCGCTACAGTTTGTTTTCTATATCTATATATCTCTTTTTTGTAACTTTGGAAAAATGAACCAATGAAGTCTTGTCTTCTTTTAATTTTTTTTTGAATTACAGTACAATTTTTTATATCTATACCTAGCTAAATTTGAATTTTCTATTATCCCTAGCATTTCCTCAGATGATTTAATAATTACTACAATGATTCCATTTAACTATTTTATTTTATATTTAATACTTTAATCTATATTTTTGTTTAGTGAATTATGTTTATTATGCTGCTAGCGCTAGTAAAAGGTGCACGCTGGTAAAAAGTGGACGCTAGTAAAAAAGGAGTATATAGTATACTACTTGGAAATAAGTTGTTTTTTAACCTTGTTTACAAGAGTTACAATTATATTAAAAGTATATATTGAATTAATTACTAGAACGATATATAGTACTCCCTCCGTTCCATAGTAATGGAGGCGTTTCTGCCCGCAAGGGCTTAGCGCAGTTGGTTCCGGGGGAGCAGATATTGCTACAAGGAGCTGGGTTCGAATCCCACTACTGGCGTGTGGGAGCTTCCATCTCTCAGGCACAAGTGTGAGGCCTTGAGAGATGGGCTCTTATCAGGACAGTGGGTTGAAGACCTCCTCTCTAACGGGCCGCTGTATACCCTGATTGAACTCCCTCACAAACTGTCGGGCCGGGGTGTGGGGGCGGCTGGGGTGACCGCATCACCTTTTTGCTACAAGGAGGCGTTTCTTTTCGGCACGGAGATTAAGAAAAATTGTGTTAGGTGAGTTAAGTAAATGGAGAATAAAGTGGAAAATGAAAAAGGTAGAGAGATGAAGAGAGAAAAAAGTAAGAGAGTAAAGTAGGTGTAGAAAAATGTGTTGACTTTTACTAAAAAGAGAAATGACTCTATTACTACCAAAATGACAAAATGACTCTATTACTATGGAACGGATGGAGTACATTTTTACAGTATTACATAATTATATCAATTCGCAATTACTTTAATATCAGTTAAACAATACAAAATATATCGGTTCCTGACTCAATATCAGTTCGCTAATTTATGAATATCGAGAACTGAAATATTTTGTAATGTCAACTGATATTAAATTTTCATTTATAATAAATTCTCACCTGAACCACACTCGTTACTAAAATAATACGTACGTTAATCCGAATTTTATGTATCACTATATGTTACTATTACTACCACTTTTTTTTTAAGGTCATAAAGAATAACAATGTGTATTATGCTAGTCACATTATTGTATAATAAGCTATAAATTGTAAATGAATGGCAGCGTTAGGAAAATTACAAGTAATATGGTGATCAGAAAAATATTCGTAAGATGAATTCATGCATGATATTTTTGTCATATTTATGCATATATACACCAAATTAAAATAGTGGGGTAGTGATACACTCAGACATATAGATAAATACAATATGCAAAAGATCGCATATACAATATGGAAAAGAACCTTTAATCCTTTATGATATAGAGTTTTCTTGGTTTAGATCATATTCATAAAGGTAAAAAAAATGGCATGCATACATGAATGTGGGATGTGTGGAAGAAATTGTGGGTTCTGATCCAACTGTTATGGACAAATTTAGGCTGCTATTAAATGGCAACATAAATACTGATGAAGCGAATTTCATTATGAATCCGATATACATCGCTTTACAATTTTGATATAACTACACGTCGCTACAGTGCTAAGGTTTTAGTTAAGGCGAGTTCAATTAATTATATGAGCCACCAATTAATGTTGTCTCCCTCTATATATTATTCGGTGCGGCTAGCCTAGGATCTTACGATCTACTGTTCCCTTCGTTTCATAATAAAGAGTTGCATTTTATCATTTCAGTCCGTCCCAAAATAAAAATTACATTTCATTTTTAATTACTATAAATAATAAATAGATCTCACATTCTATTAATTCACTTCAATCACGTTCTATTATAAAATTAATATAAAAAATAAACTCTATATGCCACTAACTTTTCTAACTCATTATTCTTTATATTTCTTAAAATTCATATCCATATCAAATATGACTTAGTACTGTGGGTCCCTTACTAAGGGAATATACAAATATGATTTAATTAGTTTATAAAATACAACGGGGCATAGAGAGAGGTGGCACGACCTACTGATATTTTGAGAAAAAAATGAGTAGTATGATATAATGCATTAAATGCTTCAATATTTTAAAAGAGCCTACAAGTGCGGTGAATAATTGACTTTGCAAATTATTATTCGCTCTCTCACAGATAAGTAATGCATTTTTCTCTAACACAAAATTTAAGAAAATAATATTTGATGAATTAAGTATGGTAATATCACCTCCGGATTTGATGCTTGGCCAATACAAGATATGAGTGCACTACTTATTACGTTAGATTATTATAGAAGAATCGAACTTAGAAATGAAAAAAAATGAGAAATCTGTATCATTGCTTGAGTAAACTTGGATTAGCAGAGTAAAATACTAGCTAATCAAGCTATATATTCAACTGGATGCAGATCAAGAAGGCCATTTCCATAACCGCTCTTAACCGATCGATCATAGCAGCTCAGAGACTAATTAACAAGAAACAAACTAAATTTAGGCTTATATAGGAGTAATTTATTAATTTCCAGGCTACTTTAAATACCATCCAAAACCGGAGAGGATCACCTAAAGGCAAACCCTAATTCATTTCCTAATACATACACACATACATAATAAATGATGGTGGGATCCATCACTCATGTATGTATGTATGTATGTATGTATTAGGAGATGAATTAGGATTTGTCGGAGATCCTTACCGATCCAAAACCCTTTCCTTAAATCCATCATTTTCATTAACTATTTATGGATATTACACCACTTTTTTACTGCATCTCTTAAACAAGAGATAACACCCACCATTCCCTTAATTATTCATGAATCTTACTAGTTACTACTACAACTACAACTACAACTACAACTATTGATTTTTTTTCTTTTTTATCATTCAATTTAGTTTAAAATAAATTAAAATACTAAAAATAACATTTTATTAAAAAATAAAAAAAATAATTTAAAATAAATAAAATATAAAATTTTACTATAATTTTAAAATCGAATCTCCCGCCCTCGATAAACTTCCCCTTAAGTTGAGTAGTAGTAGTAGTATATCGCTACTTTTGCATATAATTTGATTCAACAATCAGAAATTCGCGGCAATGACGACTCGTTACTGGACGGCTTCTCTCTTCTTTGTGGAGTCGCCCAAACAAGCCTTTGACACCGCTCTTTATCGCGTAATTACTTTGAGATTGTGGATGGAATTCATGTACAAATTGCTAAAATTGAAGATGATTTGAAGGTACCCTTGCTCATCTAAAATAAATAAATCCTTTCTACTACACTAATTTTGTCAAAATGCTTCAGCAGTGCAGATATGAGATATGTGATGTATCTACTCCATGGTTGATTTTTATAAGTTGTGACTGGAAGATGCTCGAATTTTAGCTGTAACTATTACCAGATTAATCTCGTGCCTCTTAGATATGCCTAAGTTTCATATGAAGTTATGAACTCGATTTATCCCCTGACGGCTGTTTGTTATCTGGATAAATATTAAGAATGCAACCTATTTTAAGGGTGAATTTGAGTTATTCAAATTATACATTTCTTTCTGGTTAAACTCAAGAAATTATTGTCCATCGACTAAAGCACAATCTGTGCATTTTTAGAAATTCAATTTATATATAGTACTTATCTATCATCTCTAGCCTTTCACTAAGCATGCTGCGGTTGGGTGGATTTTATCTCACAGGTTCGGGGTGCTGAATACAGTAATGGGCGCAGTCAACTAAATATCATTCATCGAAAGCAGGCTGGAAGGTATTTTGTTGACTGGAATTATAGTGAAATTTGGCATTGAAAGTGCAGGTTTTCTCTCGGTCAACGTATGTAACTGCAAGAGTGTATCCAACTGATCAGGATGAGATTCCCGACCCAGCTGAGTCGTTGGCACGATAACCGGAACCTGGTATCAAACAATTATTCCTCAACCCACTTCCTTCTACTGATTAGTATAATGGAGGTAAGGGTCAAATCCCACAAGGATGGACACGTTCGGATACTGCGGTGACATTCCTGGGTGTTTTTGGTTAGCTACCAGTACCACGCTTGGGTTGAGATTTTACCTAGGCGAGAAATAAAGGTGGTACTCTACTGACTAGTAGGCGTGAAAATAACAGGCATGTGGTTGTGTTCGTAAAAAAGGGGACAAGGTATCTCAGAGGTATACGAAAAGTAGACAGTTACTAAAAGAGGAAAATTAGACAACAAGGTATATCTGGTGGCTGGTTGGCTTTCTGACAAGTCTGGAAGGTACAACTGAAAAAGTGGGGGACAAAAGCAAAAGTAACTCAAAAAGTAAAAGTGGTCCAAGGTTAAAGTTGATTTTGACGTTTTCTTCTTCACCAAACATTAACAGAAATCATATGAACACAAACTCCATGACTAAACTCAGATTCATAATTTCAAACTCAAGATCCATTGATTAAAATGCTTAACCTAAGATGAACAGCTGAAATTGCAGACTACCTCTACTGACTAACATGCAAGGTGGTGATCACAGTGCAGAACATGAAACTCATGCACGGAAACTCAAACTGAGACATAACTAAAAATTTCGATCAACAACTGCAGATCTAGCCTACTCGAAATAAAATACATGCACGCACTTAGAAATTAAATGCGATAACTAAATCTAACTTTCCTAGGCAGAATGAAGCAAACTCAAACCAAAGAGACATTCGGAATAGAAATTTCATAACTTAAACGTTTGGATCTTCACTAAGTACTTCAAAAGGCAACAAAGATAAATGTTTGCAACAGATCCAACGAAGTAAGCAGGTAAAAATTAAACTAGAAAGCAAATAACGATTGTTTTGCCACTCCGGGCGGTGATACTGCTATACTACTACGACAAACTGGCTGGAACGGTAGATTGATGACTTCTCCGGCAGACTCTTGGACGTCAAGTGACCATAGCTGTGGCGAGGAACGAGAGATTGGATAATGCTGAAGGACTGATCTACTAAGTGTGTGCGAGAACCGAGAGTTTGTGAACTCTAAACCGAACTCTGTTTTCTCTCTCCAAGTGGCTTCTTTTATAGGGAGGCTTGCCCTTGCTTTTAGGGTAGACTTCCTTCACGATTTGACTTTTCTGCCCTTGTTAATGATCATCCCAGCTATCCTTCTTCTCCATCTCGAGCCTTTTCTCTGGCATGCATCCTGGTCAGTATTGCACCCTTCTAGCGCTCTTTTCACTTGCGTCACCTGAATCGTCTCCTACTGACTTGGATCCCTTAATCCTGCACACTTGAGCAACTGTTTTGCAGATAATACATGCATTTCACGACATACTGACCAGTAACCAAGGCTTAGAATACGACTTATCAAACTACTCACACTTACCACATGCTTGTCCTCAAGCGTGAAGACAAACAAAAAGAAATGAGTCGAATTCGAGCCTGGTTACTCCCCCTGACCGACTCTACCTAACTAGACTCAAGACTCCGACGCAAAGGAAAAACAAACAATGACACAAACACATGACACATATAAATAACTTAAACACATAGAACATGCTATATTTTCAACTATCCCTCCCCTCGAGATCAGGTGCAATCCGGCCTTAGGCAGCCTTGAACTTCCGCCGCCCCCCTTTTCCTCCCCAGTCAGTATATCCGCTTGTCAGGATCACCCAATCCTAGGCAAAACACTGGGTTCACTCAGTCACTCATTCCTCACAGGGGATGTTAGGACTGTTTTCTCTCAATGCTGAACCACAGATGCTTCGGACTCAGATCTCACGTGCAGCTCCTGAAGGTCTTTAAGGCTTGTAACGGGGCTATTGGTTTGTAATGTTTGGGGTGGTTGTTCCTAAGGCTCTAAAGTTCAAAAACTAACTACTTATTTTGATGAGGGAAAACTGTGTGCATTTGGGCTTCTGGCTAGGGCTTCTTCTTCTGCTGGACAATTTCTGACATTGGCTTCCAACTGGTCAGTAGATTCCTTGTGGCTTCGCCACCCTTATTCCTTCTTCTTCCTTTATCTTTTTGTGGTCAAGTATCTGCGACCATTTTCTTTGATTTTCTTTTCTGTGGCTTTGCCACCCTTATACCTTCTTCTATTTTTGGATCTGGAATTTTTTCCAGATCGATTTTCTCCTTCTTTCTTTGCTTTCCTTTTCTTCAGCTGGTTCCTTTTGTATGTCCTCCTGGGCAGTTGCCTCCTTGCCTTATGCCTTGCACACACACGTTCTAAGGGTTTTTTTTTTTTTTTTTGTGGGGGTTTCCTACCACCTTCAGGGTTTGCTACACGCGGTCGCCTCGCCCTAGACATCATGTGGTAGTCACTCTTCTTTTTTTCAGTGTTTAGTGGAAAGCTGTTCCACTTTGGGCTTCTAACTCACCTTTTAAGAGGGCTTTCGTGTCTGACCTAAGGGATGGGTTTTTCCTTCATACTTGCATCATCTATACTGACTAGGGGTTACTGGAGGGGGTGGTTTCTGTTTTCCGGCATGCCTTATCTCCCTCAATTCCCCTCACCGTCAGTTCGAGGTAGTTGAGTTTTAAGCCCATCCATAAAAAAAACACATAATTCCTAGACCTAAACAAACCTAAATACTAACATGCACTGACTCAAATAACATATTTATACATGTCATACTGGTCATTTGCTTCCCCCTCTCCCTTCATAAGTGTCTGCCCCAGATACGGGCTGTGAAGTGAAAAATGGGAATGACTAGTATGACAGACACACATTTATAACAAACACATACTATATCTAAAAACTTCTCACACTTAGACTATGCAATAGGCTAAGTGGGAGAGTTTTACATATATACATAGATTTAACAAAACAGAGCAGAATATTACAAAACATGATATATAAACATATAAACTCCTCACACTTAGACTACGCAGTAGGCTAAGTGTGAGTTAACATGTTTATGACAAAACACAAAAAATATAAACAAAACACATGCACCGAAGTAGCAAACCCTTTACTTCTCACACTTAGACTATTGGATAGGCTAAGTGTTATGAATGAGGTTTGCTCACATTAAATACACATATAATTCTACCTACACAACAAAAGTAAAAAAAATAAAAATAAAAGAAAACTAAAAATTAAAAAGAAAACTAACTGGTCAGTTTGGGGGGGAGGGGTCGATCAGACGCTCCTCCTGCTCCTCCTTGGTGCAGGGGTCTGTGCAGGTTGTTCCTTTGGTTCCTCTTTAGTGGATTTCGGTTGGTTGTCATCTGCCTCCTCTTTTTCATCACCTTCTTCTTCCTCAGGTTCGGTGGGTGCATCGTTCTGGCCTCCATGTCCACTTGTTCCAGCTCCAGTGCTTTCCTTTCCTCTCGCTAATTCCTTCAGTATGCTCCATCAGGGTTGTCAGCTTTGCCATTTCTGCCCGTGATTGTCTATTCTCCTCCGCTAGCTCAGTGACTGCCCTCTCCAGATTTTCTTGCCTCAGCCTTTGCGCTTGTTCAATTTGCCCAGCTTGCCCCTCTTGGCCCTGTTGTGCCCTTCCACCAGGGGCTTCTCCCATCGGGTAGAACTGGGGTACTCCTTCTCGATAGTATACCAAGTTTGTGCGGACGAAGAAGGGTATATCGAACAGGCCAGGAGCGTCGACCATGTACATCGGAGATAGGTCTTCTGCCTCTGTTATGATGATGTTGTTGCGCACGAAGGCTCCTAGTATGTGGCAGAGGGACAAGTTCCTAGCTGGGTGGGTTGCTATCAGGTGGCATTGGTAGGCTGTCCAAAATCCCAAATGCAGCCTCCTACCGCGATTAGCGCACCACACCATGTACAATTCAGTCATAGATGTTCTGGCAGCCGAATTACTCTGTCCCAGTAAGTTGTAGCCCAAGTAGAGTTGCACTAGTCTGAGCATGGAATTGTTGAAATGGGTGGATCTGGATGTAGTGGAGGCGAACTGACCAGCATCGGGGTGGGTTAGCTCCTCCCAGGCTTCCTGGGGCTCAAAGTCTATGTGTCTCCTCGGTACCCCCCTCTCTCGGCTTCTCCATTCTGGTCCTATAGCCTCCTCCAGGCTACACATTCCCAGTCGCACGGTCCACTCGATCAGACTCATGGACAGCTCTCCACCGAATATCCTGAAGGAAATTGACACCTCGTCTAGGTCCGTTGTGACTTGGAACCTAAACGTGGTGAAAAACTCCTTCGTTAATCTCACAGATATCTTCGGTTCCCTATTCTCTAACAGCCACTCAAACCCCAATGCTTCCATACTGGCTAGGAAGGAATCATGAACAGATAACTCATCCAAAGAGGGTATGTGGAGTACCTTTCCGCATTTGACTTGCTTGCTGCTATCTTCCTTGTCGTCAAATGCGTCTTGAAGCTCTTTGGTGTTGTAGTGCTTCATGTCCTCCATAAGCTCATCAGTGAGCTCTACCCTCCACCGTCGGTACACAATCCTCTCTACCGGAGGGTGGACTAGTTCTTGGTGGTTGTCGGGGAGCTGCTGCTCATGGTACTCTTCCCCTTCTAGAGAGATATCGCTCTCTGAGTCTGACTCCTCGCTGGAAGTGTAGTCGCTGTCACTTAACCTCCTTCTTTCTTCTGTCTCTCTGATCACTATGCTGGCATTGGCTGTGCGCTGTTTCTTTACGACTTGCTTTGTCTTGACAGGGGCCTTCCCCTTTCTCTTTCTTTCCTGGATGTACTTTTCTTCGACTTCCATTGCCTTTGCTTCTTCGTCGGCTTGTGTTGAAGTGGCCTCCTGGGTAGTAGGCTCGGTCACCATGCGGGTACTAGTATCACTTCTTGTCGCCTCCTCCCGACCTACTGACTCGATGCGAGGTCCAGACCCTCAGCCACCTTGTCAGCATTCTCCTTCTGGTCAGTCGGCGTTGATGATACTGTCCCTGTTGCCATTTGGGTGTCCTTCTGGCTAGCTTTCGAGGGCTCCTCCCCTAGGTTTTGTAGGAGTAGTCTTCTCGTCTTCGCTAGAGACCTCCACTGCATCTGCTGCTGTGTTTGCTCCTGCCTTGTTGGACTTCCACTTTCCTAAGCATCTCTGTGACACTCTTTGGGGTTTCTGCCTTTCTGCCTTGGGGTCGTTCTTCAACACTAGCTTCCTCTTTATTGGCTTTGGTTTAGACACTATTGAGGCTTCCTCTGGTTGTGTTTCTGGTTCTTGCCTCTCCTCTTCAAGTTTTTCAGCTTTCTCGGGTTGTTCTTCTGTCATCTCCTCCACGGATTGGTGGACTACCCCCTCTGACTCATCTGCTTCCATGGTTGTTTCCCCTCTCCCTACTGCCTGGGATGCGAGGTCCAGTACCTCAGCCACCCCTTCAGGGTTTACCACGATCCTATCTCCCTTGCTCAAAACCGATTGGAACTCATCATCCGTCATTAACCCTTGCCTCTTGGCCATCTCGTTCAGATCTATCTCCTCCCTCTCTGCTTCTTCGGCTCTGGTTTCAGTGGCCATTATCTCCTCTGCTTCATCCTTCTCGCCCTCGCTTACTCTCCCTCCGCTCTCCTTTTCTTCTGTTTCTCCCCAGTTGGGATCTTGATAGGCGGAAAGTGGGCTAACGTCAAGTGGCTCTGTTTGTTGGTATTTGGGAGAAAGGTTAGAGGGTTCTGACTGCGCAGTTACTGTTGGGGAGGTCTTTTCGGATGTCAGGTTTGAGGTTTTTGGGGTGGTGATGGATGGGTTTACTGTGGTTGCAGTTGGGGTAGGGTTTGGTGTCGCCGGCATCCCTCCGGTCAGGTTAAATCCGGCCAGGGTCGCTGTCCAATCTTTGTTCAGGCATTGTTGCCTCAGATTCGCCGCCAGTGCGTCTAAAAGAACCATTGTAGGAATTTGTGTCGTCACCGTTGGCTGTGATCGTTGCGGCCGCGATTCGGCTGTCGCTCGGACTTCTGGGGGGTCTTCGCCGGTGGTAGATGCTGGGTTGCCGGTTGCTTTCCTCTTTTCCATGGCCTGTATCGGTGGTGGTTCTCTTTTTCCGGTAGTGATTCACGGTGGTTTTTCGGAGTGGGATGGTGGTTTTGGGTGAGAGAATGCAGGTAAGGGTTGTAAAGTGAAGAGGACTAAGCGGTGGGATATTTTATAGTGGGGTGGGCAGTTGAGGGTTTTGACCGGTTGCAGGCGGTTACCAGTCGCGACACTTCGGATGGGAGGCAGTTGAGGGTTCTCACAGCTGATTGGACGTCTCCTGTCACGTCTCTGCTTCACGCGTCTTTCCAGTCGCTGCACTCGCCTGCAAAGCTGCACCACGTACCAAAATTCAAATTTCACTCCATACCTCCCTCTCTGCTAGCTAAAAATAGAAATAGAGCAAATAAATGGCTCTTAAATATAATTCAGAGTTTCGCCCAAGTGGTGTCCTCGTGGTCAGTACGAACTCCAAATTAATATTTAAGATCCGAAAATATTTTTGGTATTTTTCCTACTTATCTTAAGTTAAATTACTAAATATTCACAATATTTACATCATTACTAAGGGTATTTAAAGTTTCACCTGGTCAATAAGGACAAATCATATTACGTTGACCAGGTGGAACTCCAAACCCCTTTCCAACTGGCCATTCAGACGCTATTAAAGTGTAGTGGAATTTCTTTCACTACACACATCTCTTCATTTTCCCTATATATTTTTAACCTATGCCCATTGACGACAAAAGGTTCAGAGTTAGGGACACTCCCTGAAATCTCGACCGCTCCATTAGCACGTAGTGAAGTGATAATGTAAGGTCCTGCCCATTTTCACTTGAGTTTCCCAGGCATTAGCTTCAATCTTGACTGGAAGAGTAGTACTTTCTGACCAACTTAGATATTCTTGGTTCTCAGATTTTTGTCGTGCCACATCTTTGTTTTCTCCTTGTACCACATGGCTGAGTCAAACGACTCCAATCTGAGTTCTTCTAGCTCCTGTAGCTGCAGCTTCCTTTCCTCTTCACAGGCCCTAGCATCCATGTTAACTTGCTGAACTGCCCAGTACGCTCGGTGCTCAATTCTCACTGGCAAGTGGCACATCTTCTCAAAGACGATGCGATATGGGGACATCCCGATAGGCGTTTTGTAGGCTGTCCGATATGCCCACAGAGCATCCTCCAACCTTGTGCTCCAATCTTTTCTAGAGGGGTTGACTGTCTTCTCTAAGATGCTCTTTATTTCCCTGTTTGAGATCTCCGCTTGCCCGTTGGCTTGAGGGTGGTAAGGACTAGATAGGCGGTGATGAACCCCGTACTTCTTCATCAATGCTTCGACCGTTCGGTTCAGAAGTGAGTCCCTTGATCGGAGATGATTGCCCTCGGTATCCCAAATTGGCTGAATATATGACTCTTGAGGAACTTGGTGACTTCTTTAGATTCACAAGTGCTCGTGGCCTTAGCTTCTATCCACTTTGATACATAGTCAACTGCCACCAAGATGTAGGAATTCCCATAAGATGAGGGAAAAGGACCCATGAAGTCCATGCCCCAGATGTCAAACACTTCACAAACAATCACTGGAACTTGTGGCATTTCATCCCTTGCGGAGATCCCACCGGTCAGTTGGCAACGGTCACAGCCCTTGCAGAACTCGTATGTGTCTCTGTTCAGGGTCAGCCAGTAGAATCCGCTATCCATCACCTTTCTGGCAGTCTTCCTTGGCCCGAAATGTCCTCTACATGCCAAGGAGTGGCAATGCGTTAGCACATCCCGTTGCTCCCAGTCAGGAACACATCTCCTTATAACTTGATCGGTTCATGCCTTCCACAAGTATGGGTCATCCCAGAAATAATACTTTGCTTCACTCTTGATCTTCATCCTCTGAGCCTTTGTCACGTTTGGCACCATTGGTAGCTCTCCCGTCACTAGGTAGTTGGCCAAGTCCGCATACCAGGGTTCCTGTCCCACTTTCTCCTTGCCCTTGGTTGTCGCGTCCTGCCCAGTGAGCCTCATTACTTCTTCCCAGTCGATCTTCCTTGCGGAGAAAATCACTTCACACAAATTCTCTTCCGGGAATCGATCTCTCACATCCTCACTGTTCCCTTCTTGTACTATTCTGCTCAAGTGGTCCGCTACTTTGTTTTCAACCCCCTTTTTGTCTTCTACTTCCCAATCAAATTCTTGTAAAAGCAGCACCCATCTGATCAGTCGGGGTTATGACTCCTTCTTGGTAATGAAATACTTAATTGCCGCGTGATCAGTATAGACAATGACTTTGGATCCTAGTAGGTACTACCTGAACTTTTCGAACGAATAGACAACAACCAACATCTCCTTCTCGGTGGTGTCATAGTTCCGTTGGGCTTGATTCAAGGTCTTAGATGCATAGAATATCACGTACCTCTTCCCATCAATCTTCTGACCTAGTACGACCCCCACGGCATAGTCACTAGCATCGCACATCACCTCGAAGGGGTGATCCAAGTTTGGAGCTTGAATCATCGGTGCAGAGATCAATTCTTCCTTAAGAAGGTTGAAAGCAGCCTTGCAATGCTCATCGAAAACAAACTCCACCTCGTTCTAGAGAAGTCTGGTAAGGGGTTGGGCGATCTTGGCGAAATCCTTGATAAATCTTCGATAAAATCCGGCATGGCCCAGAAAACCTCTTATTCCCTTCTGATCAGTAGGGAAGGGTAATTTGGATATGACATCCACCTTGGCTTGATCCACCTGGATTCCGTTTTCTAACACCACATGTCCTAAGACGATTCCTTCTGTAACCATAAAGTGGCATTTCTCAAAATTTAAAACCAGACTCTTTGATTGGCACCTTTCCAGCACCACATCCAAATGTTGCAAGCACGAGTCAAAAGAGTCTCCGTAGACAGTGAAATCATTCATGAAGATCTCTATGCAGTCTTCAATCAAATCCGAAAATATGCTCATCATACACTGGAAAGCCATTGTGTGTGTGAATATTCAGAAATAGAGAATAACAGGTTCCCTAGATCCAGCTAATCCACTAGATCACGTGGTCTAGGAACTCGTTGAACGCGAGGAATCCCGGTCGTCGGACACACAAAGTACTGCTTTCAAAAACCCTCAACCACTTTACTAAACATAGTATAGGGAAGTAGGGATCGATCCCACAGAGAAGGATGCGTAATACTCATGTTCAAGGATTTGGGTGTGTTTTTGGTGTTGGCTGCTGCCACGCATTTTCTTGGGTTGAGGAAAATCAAAATTAACTTGACTTGGGAACTTTTAAAAATTCTTAAGCTAACAGCTAGACCTAGGCAAAATCATGAAAGAGCGTAGTAAAGGAAATTTAACTGTCCGACACTTGATCTAAGAAAACCTCTACACTACTAGACCTAGGAAATAAACCTACTGTGGGGACCATGTCTGAAAAAGCAAGGTACGAATGAAAAGTTGGCAGAATAACTAACTCTCGTACTAACTGACAGTGACATCGTCTTCTACAACCAAATAGCGTAAAACTTCTTAAGAAATGCAACATAAGCAAAATTAAAACAGAGCAACTGACTTGAAATCAAATTAATGCATAACAAACGAAGAACTAAACAGATCTGCATACTCTAGACGAAGTAAAATAGAAATCAAGAAGAAAAACAGAATCTATCGAACAACTATCTTTCCACACGTCGAATCCAACCTCAGACGCTAAATCCACTCCGGATCCAAGCGTCCGACATGAACTCCAAACAACAGAAACTCTCCATCACGTCAGATTTAAACAAGGAACTCCGAATACTCAAACAACCACAGATCTGTCACCAAATTCCATATCAAACACCTCAACATCAAAATAAACAGAGATCGACATAACATTTGAAGAAATAAACTAACAGCAGAGAGATCTATGCAAATTGACTTGAAATTTAACTGCTAAACGCAGATCAACAAACGGTAAAGACAAATAAGCATCATCAACATCAAGGTCGACTCCCAAAAGTGAAGTTCGACGGTAAAAACAAGCAAAACAACTGAAATTAAAGGTAATTGTATCTTCGCCCTCACTCGGACGGTGTTGCCAACCACGAAATTTCTAAGAAAGTAACCTTCCGTTCCCGACTACCCCAGATCCATTCCCAAGTGTGTGTAAAGTGTGTGAGCTAAGAAGAGTGAAAAAGTGATGATTTCTTGCGTTGCATGCTCTTCTATATATAGGCGTTTGAGTGGGGCCCAGCGAGGTATAGATAAGACTTTGATGCCCTCAGCTATTGACTCCTCTGTCACGCCAATTTCCTTGTAATTCCTGCTCACTTCGCTCCTTTCCTTCGCTAGACCATCTCCTTCAGTACTTCCTTGATCTAGCGATTTTCTTCACACACCTGGCTTAGGAAAAGTGTTAGACCCAGCAAATTATAACATTTTTTTTCGCACATTACCGATGCATGAAATTAGCCTTATCAAACTGCTCACACTTAAACCATACTTGTCCTCAAGTATAAAGACAAGAAAAGAAAGAGAATAAGGCGAATTTCAAGCACGGTTATCTCTTGACCGACTCCTAGACCTAGACACAAAGAAAAACTAAGAAAATATAAGAAAACATACAAACACATAAACACATATGCATGAGCTAGCTTCAATTTTTAGGCATCTGTCCCCACAAGATTAAGGTCAATTCAATAGGTTGCACTCCTCCAAATAGGCCCTTTCCCTTCCTTTACCTAGCTAATCTGTCAGCTTGTCAAGATAGCTTCCACTTACCCGTTTGTTGGGTTCACTCGATCACTCATTCCTCACCAGGGATGTTAGGATCGATTCTCTCTTAAGTTAATGCTACACCACTGAAGCGTTGGGTTATGAGAGTTTCTCCTTCCTGGGTCAGGCTATTATCATTCCTGTTTTTAGACCATTCCCCCCCCCCCTGGACTTCGTCCAGCTTATTCCTCCTTTTTTTTATATATTTTATTTTTTTTTTTTTTTTTTCTCTGGACTTTGTCCAGTTTATTCCTCCACTTCTCCCTTCTTCTGGACTTCGTCCAGCTTATAACGCCTTTCCCTGGACTTCGTCCAGCTTATACCTTCATAACCCAATTCCCAATTTTTTCTCCTTCATAGCTCTTCTCCCTAAGCATTCAGTGGTGGCCCTTAAACATGTGTTAGCTCGAAGTTATCTAAGGCTTATAACTCACTATATAGTAGGGCTTCACAACTAAGTAAGTAGAGGCATTCTCCATCGTTCTTGCTTCACTCAAATTAACTAGGCTTATTTAAGGAAAAAAGCTTCTAAGTTGAAATGCCTCCTATCTTCAATTACTTTCACTAAGGGAATCATGCCGTATTATATCCACTGGCTCATGCGACAACACTTAAGACTAACAGACTCTTAATATGCAGACAAAGGTAATGCATTGACTCCTCTCCCCCTCCCACTTCACTCAAGCTTGGCCTCAAGCCATCGTCGTGAAGGGGGGAATAGAGAGATCAATGCAAAATAACAAAACAGTCTATATAAACACAAACTTCTCACACTTAGACCAAGCAATGGGCTAAGTGGGAGAAGAAACACAGAAAATATAAGAAAACAACACAACAAACAGAAAATACAAACTTCTCACACTTAGACCAAGCAATGGGCTAAGTGGGAGAAGAAACACAGAAACATAAGAAAACAAACATAACAACAGAAACACAAAACTTCTCACACTTAGACCACGCAGTGGGCTAAGTGGGAGAAGATATAGCAACTATTAACATGTATATAACACGGATAAAAAAAAAAAAAAAACTAAAAGAACGACAAATAAAAGTTACTTGGTCAAGAGATGATTGGTCACTTCTGGGGCTGGCTCCCTCGAGAGCCAGATTGGGGTGGGATTCCGGGTCGGGTCACTTTGATTTTCTTCTTTGCTGGCTGCTCCAGCTCTTCTTCCTCCTGTGTTGCTTGTTTAGATACTGGCTTTCTCACGATAGACTTTGGTTTTGGTGGGGCTGGAACTTGCATGGGAACGGTCGGGGAGATCAATTGCTTGAGCGATTCTTGCGACTGCCTGACGGAGGGACTGCTCTGAGTGGGCTGCCTGACTTCACTGCTGGACCCAGGAGTCGTTCTCGACTGGGTCAAGGGGAGCGTCTGCTGCAACCACTTTAGCATCTTCAATGAAAGCTCCACCGCTTCCGTCATCCGCTCATTCTGTTTGGCACACTTCACCGCCAAATCAGCAATATTTCCCCTCAGGGTCTGTACTTCCTCCCGATTTCCCATCAATTCCTTCCTTATCCCACCGAGCTCCTTGATCATTTCTCTCCTCATCATCTGCATCTCTTTCTTCACGTCCTGGACTTCCTTGCGCAGCTCCTCAACCTCTTCACTCGGCATGGCTTCCTCGGCTTCCTCCGGCTCTGCCTTCACCTTGTCTCCCAACGAATAGAAGAGAGTCTTGGTGCCTTGAGTCTGCAGCAACCCCTTGTTGAAGAAATAATCAACACTAAACACCTCCGGGGGTTCGCACATGACTACTAGCGGAGCGGCCTTGGCAATTCTCATTTCTATATTTCTCTGGAGGTAAGCGCCAATGAGGTGGCAGGTGTACATATGACGCCCCGGGTTGCTCGTCATTTGGTGGCACGCCTGCGCCAACCAATATCCGAGGTGCACCTTAACACCCTTCGCCATGCACCATGTGAAGTAGAGGTCGGTAGTGGTGAGAGCTGAATTCGCACTGCCCATCAAATTATAGCTGACAAATGTTTGAGCAAAACGGAGGACCCGGTCTTCGATGTGGGAGGCTTTGGAGTAGCTGGATTTAAACGCCCCTGACTTAGGGTGCGTAACCAGTTCCCATGCTGTTTGGACTTTGAATCCAGGTGTGTTCTTTGGCATCCCGACCATCCTGTCGTTCCATGCCCCCTCTTCATCTTCTGCCTGGGTAAACAACCCCATCCGCAGAGACCACTCCCTAATGCTCAATTCGTACTCCTGATTGAAAAGCCTGAATGTGATAGAATCCGCGTCCAGGTCAGTGGTATTCTTCAAACGAAAAGTGGAGAAAAACTCCCTTGCTAAATCCACTGGTACCCTCTCCTGGCTGTGCTGCAACAGCCACTCAAACCCTATCGCTCGGATACAGGCGCGGAATTCTTTGTCACATGCGATCATTTTGAGCTCCCTTGAGCTGTACTGCTTTCCTGACTTAGCCATCTTCCCGGCGCTACACCTCTCCTTGTATACCGCGATCCTCTTTTGATCGTCGAACTGCCTCATCTCCTCTAGCAAACTTTTAGTCAGCCAAATTACCGGGCGTCCCATAATCGGCTCTTCTTCAGCCTCCTCAGAGTTATAGCTGGGCTCAGGGATGGGCTCGTCGTGCTCCTCGACAGAGGGTTCCTCGGTCACAGGGGAAAGGGTCTCCTCGACCTCCTGGACGGAGGGAGCTTTCCTGGACCGGGTGGATGAGGTCGCCGCCGCCTTCCCTTTTCTTGCCCTTCTCCTTGGCCAAGCGGCGTTCCTCTGCCTCTGTCGCATCTGGCACCAAGTCATCGACTTCGTCAAGGAGGCTCCTCCTGGTGCGCCTCCTTTCTGCCCTCTCATCAACCTTGGGCTCACTTTCTTCCTGGTCATCAACCAGGTCCACGATCAATTTCAGCCCTTCTTCGGGCTCCGGTACTTCAGTTGAATGTAGATCTGACTCCGCCAAAAGCTTTTCTGGGGTTTCCCCCTCTCCAACCAACATTGGGGTTGCCCCCTCGATATAAATGGGGTTCTCCCCCCTGACATCTCCTGGGGTTGCCCCCTCCTCCACGAACTCAGGGGTTGCACCCCTGAAATCAACCGGGGTCCCATCCCCCGTCTCCAGAATAGGGGTTTCCCCCTCAGCGATTCTTTCCAAAGTAGGGGTTTCCCCCTCAGTAGTCTTTTCAAACTTAGGGGTTTCCCCCTCAGCAGTCTTCTCAAACACAGGGGTTTCCCCCTCAGCCACATTCTCCACCATAGGGGTTACCCCCTCCGCAACTTCATCTAACACAGGGGTTTCCCCTCACGAACTTCAACAGAAATAGGGGTTTCCCCCTCACACACTTCCCTACCCTCAAGATTAGGGCTCTCAGTTTCTTTCCCTTCTGTCTCCACCATGGTCTCGTCGTGAGTCGGTTCACCATCCTCCGACTGTTTGTGTAATGCCCCCTCTTCCTCCGCTCTTTGTGAAGCGGTTTCTGCATGCGGTGATGTAGAGACTCGCGACCCTTCTTCAGGGAGATTCGCCGATTTCGCAGCCGAATCTGCCGGAATTGTCAGTGATGGTGCGGTCGGCGCAGACGGCATTAGACTGGCGGCGAATAGGGCATACACCTCCTTTGCTTTCTCTATACTTCCCACCTTCTGCGTCAACTCGGCCAACAAGGTTGGGTCATACACAGTGCCTTTGGTAGAATCCATCGGTGTAGATCTGAAAAAATTGAAAAGAAACTGGGCAAATTTTGGTTAGGGTTTCGTTTGTTTTTAGAGAGAGAAAATGAAATTAGAGAGAAGGGAGAGCAAATAAATTTTTTTTTTCGTCTAATTAGGAATAACTGGAGAGAGAAGGACGACGGTTGCTTTTCTGGTGAAAAGATGGTGCGGTTGCAGGCGTGATGTAAGCAACCGTACGTCTCCCATAATTATCGGCCAGAATTTGAAATTCGAAATATCTTTTCCCTCCTTGACTCCTTCCTCCAGACTTCCCTTGACTCCTTCCCTCAGATTCTCCTCTAGCTAATTCCCTCGACCATGTCCTACAAAACAAAGAAAATGAAGGTTCCAGACCCCTAGGTCGAGGTTAGAGCATAAAATATCGGTTCCCCTTGGAGTCTGGTGCTTCGAAAATATTTTTTGGATTTTCTAAAAGAAAGCAATTAAACTATTTACATCCTTGTTGTATTTCCGAGATTCCCTGGTTCAGTTTGAATTTTCAAAATTGTTAACTTACTCCTTGACCCAGGAATTCATCGGAAATTACCCCCGTCCGTTTAGGCGATAATAGGGAGTGTATGTAGTGGAACTTCGTCCACAACACACAACTCGGAATTATCCCTATAGACTTTCACTCTATGACCGTTTACAAGGAAAGGAACAGAGTTTGGAGCACTTCCCTGGATCTCCACTGCTCCATTTGCTCGGATGCCAACGATGGTGTATGGGCCGATCCATTTAGACTTCAGTTTCCCTGGCATTAGCTTGAGTCGAGATTGAAAAAGGAGCACCTTCTGCCCCACATGAAGTTCCTTGACCCGGAGATTTTTATCATGCCATAACTTCGTTCTTTCTTTGTACCACATGGCAGACTCAAACGACTCCAGCCTAAGTTCCTCCAACTCTTGCAATTGTAACTTCCTCTCTTCTTCGCAAGCTATCGGCTTCATGTTCATTTCTTTCACTGCCCAATACGCCTTGTGTTCAATACCAACAGGTAAGTGACACATTTTGCCAAACACAAGTCTGTAAGGCGACATTCCAATAGGCGTTTTAAAAGCAGTTCTGTAAGCCCACAATGCGTCCCCGAGTCTCTTGCTCCAGTCCTTCCTTGACGGATTAACTGTTTTCTCCAATATCGCCTTGATCTCGCGATTAGAAATCTCTGCCTGGCCATTAGACTGAGGATGGTAAGGAGTCGACACTCTATGGTGAACCCCATATTTCTTCATCAAAGCCTCGATGGTGCGATTACAGAAATGAGTTCCTTGGTCCGAGATAATAGCCCGAGGAACTCCATATCGGTTGAAAATATTGGCCTTCAAAAATTTCGCCACCTCCTTCGATTCACATGTTATGGTGGCCTTAGCTTCTATCCACTTAGACACATAGTCCACTGCAACCAATATATATGTATTCCCACAAGACGACGGGAATGGTCCCATAAAGTCCATTCCCCACACATCAAAAATTTCGCACACTATCACTGGGACCTGAGGCATCTCGTCTCTTCTCGAAATTCCCCCCGTCTGCTGGCATCTCTCGCAACATTGGCAAAATTCAAAAGCATCCCTATTCAGCGTCGGCCAATAAAAACCGCTGTCTAAGACTTTCCTCGCTGTCTTCCTTGGCCCAAAGTGGCCTCCACATGCTAACGTGTGGCAATGATTTAACACATCTCTTTGTTCCCATTCGGGAATGCAGCGCCTAATCACTTGATCTGAGCACATTTTCCATAGGTAAGGATCGTCCCAAAAGTAATATTTAGCTTCACTTCTAATCTTCATCCTCTGGGCCCGGGAAATCTCGTCTGAACTTGGCATCTCTCCCGTGACCAAGTAGTTAGCTAAATCAGCAAACCATGGTTCTGCATTCAGTGTGCGCTTCCCCTTATCCGATTCCCCTAGACCGGTCAAGGCCAAAACTGCTTCCCAGTTAGGTGGTCTAGGCAATTTCTCCAGAAGATATAAGTGCTCCTCGGGGAAGGCATCGGGTATGGCCTCTTCTGTTTCCCCTTGATGTATTCTGCTCAAGTGATCAGCCACTCTATTTTCCGTTCCCTTCTTGTCTCTCACTTCCCAATCAAACTCCTGCAAGAGTAACACCCAACGGATTAATCTCGGCTTAGACTCTTTCTTAGCCAGCAAGTACTTAATCGCCGCGTGATCCGTGAAGACTATAACCCTCGACCCAAGGAGATAGGGTCGGAATTTTTCAAACGCGTATACGACAACCAACATTTCCTTCTCCGTGGTGTCATAATTTTTCTGAGCCTGATTCAGCGTCTTGGAAGCATAGAAGATCACATAACTTTTTCCATCAATTTTTTGTCCTAGGACAGCTCCCACAGCGAAATCGCTCGCATCACACATTATCTCGAAAGGATGGCTCCAGTCTGGTGCCCTGATAATTGGTGCTGATATTAACCTATCCTTAAGCAACTGGAACGCCCTTTCGCATCCTTCGTCAAAGACGAACTCCACGTCATTATGTAGTAACCGAGTGAGTGGTTGTGCGATTTTTGCAAAATCCTTGATGAACCTCCTATAAAACCTTGCATGGCCTAGGAAACCTCTCACCTCTTTTTGATTCGTAGGGTATGGTAATTTTGATATCACATCCACCTTTGCCTTGTCTACCTGAATACCCCTCTCAGAAACCACGTGACCCAGGACAATGCCTTCAGTCACCATGAAGTGGCACAACACTAAATGCTTTTCCTGGCATCTCTGCAACACTAGATCAAGGCTGGTTAAACAAGTATCAAATGAGTTCCCATATACAGTGAAATCGTCCATGAATATCTCAATGCATACTTCCAACAGATCCGAAAAAATGCTCATCATACATCGTTGAAAAGTCCCCGGTGCATTACACAATCCAAATGGCATTCTTCGGTATGCATACGTACCAAAAGGGCACGTGAATGTGGTCTTCTCTTGATCCTCTGGATTAACGTAGATTTGGAAATAGCCGATGTATCCATCAAGGAAACAAAAATACTGTTTGCCTGCCAATCTCTCCAGCATCTGATCAATGAAAGGTAAAGGAAAATGATCCTTCTTTGTGGCTTCGTTCAACTTCCTGTAGTCGATGCACATCCTCCATCCTGTCACTAATCTGGTGGGTACCAATTCATTTTTCTCATTCTTGACAACTTGTATCCCAGACTTCTTTGGCACCATATGGACAGGGCTGACCCACTCACTGTCAGGAATGGAGTAGATGATTCCTAGAGCAAGCAACTTCAATACCTCCTTTAGGACCTCCTCTCGCATGTTCGGGTTCAGCTTCCGTTGTGCATCTCGATGAGCCTTTGCACTTTCTTCTAAACGGATGTGGTGCATGCAAAGATCCGGACTTATTCCCACCAAATCTGAGAGAGTCCATCCTATTGCCTTTTTGTTTCTTTTGATGACCTCCAACAACTCCTTCTCTTGCTCCTTGGTCAAGTTGATGTTGACTATTACTGGAAATGTCTCATCCTCCTCTAAGTAAGCGTACTTGAGGCCTGGTGGAAGTGTCTTCAGCTCTTTTTTCGTTCCATTCGTCTCCTGGGGCAAGGGATTTTTGTCTGCAATTTCCGGTAAAGTCTCTTTCCCAGACCCAGGAGATTTTTCCAAGCTGGCCACATAAGCTGATCCCTTGGACCTAGCTGATTCCGGGCTTCTGCAGAATTCCATAATGGCCTCTGTGAGCTCTTCATCTGTCAATTCTGCTGTGTTCATTGCTGCACACCATCCCACAACTTCTCTGTCAATCGAATGGCTCAACTCCGAGTTGTCGATTTGTTCCTGTATCAATTCTGTCTCAAGATATTCTTGGACTAAAGGGTTAATAACATCAATAGCGTAGAGATTCTCAACATCTAAAGGCCTTTTCATCCCCTCATCTATGCTAAAGGTATATTTTTCCCCATTATAGTCCAAGCAAATTGTTCCATCAAACACATCGATAATGGTCTTAGCAGTACGCAAAAATGGCCTCCCTAAAAGTACCCCACTAGACTCAGCAGACTCATTATCATTCATCTTGATCACATAAAAATCAGCAGGATATAGAAAATCATGCACTTTGACTATAATATTTTCCAACACTCCTTCAGGGCAAATGCAAGTTCTATCTGCTAGCTGGATCACTACCTTGGTAGCAACCATTCTTACCCCAGTTAACTTCTTATAGATCGAAAGTGGCAAAACATTTATGGACGCCCCTAGATCACACATGGCATGCTCAACTTTGATATCCCCTAAAGAGATGGGTAATGTGAACATACCTGGGTCGGTGCATTTCGAGGGCATCCTTCTTTTCTGTATCACAGCAGACACAGTTTCTCCAATCACAATCTTCCCATCTAGCTTGGTTTTCCCTGCAATAAACTCCTTGATGAATTTACTGAAGGCGGCATTTTCAAGGCTTGCAAGAATGGCAGGTTGATTTCCAACTTGCTGAAAATCTCCATGAGATCCTCTGTATCATCCTTTTTCTTCTTTGCCTCCCCACGATATGGAAATGGTTTTGCTCGCTTAACTGCATTTGTGGAAGTCCCAGCCTGGGTTTCATCAACTGCTTTGTTTCCTTCCTTACTTACTTCCTCAGGTTCGGGGTCTAGGAAAAACGGGTCCCTCGATCGAGGTCAACAATAGATCAAACACCTAGTGGGTAC
>NC_062970.1:33573994-33607782 GCF_023119035.1 Salvia hispanica
AGGAGAGGATCAGCTAATGCAGTGATGGATCAAGAAGACAAGAAGGTGGAAGATAGGATCGATAAACTGGAAAAGGCCTTGCTAAGTGCGATCGAGAAATGCAATCCGCATGCTCCAGTGGAAAATGAGAAATCCCTTGGTCAAGAGGAAAGGCAACTGCAACCATACTACAGTCAACCCTACGAAGGAGAGTGCCACGCTCAAGCAAGTTCGATGGGAAGTTGGAATCCCGATGGAAGTTGGAATCAAGGGAGACAGAGGGACGCTCCATGGAGGACTCACCCAAACTTCAGATGGACTGACCATGATCAAAGCCAGCCACCTCCCTTGCAGCTCACGAATTTTGCACACCCTCCGGAGAGGCAGTCCAATTGGCCAGGGAAGGGACAAGAAGGACAATTGCAGCTGGGATACAGGAATCAGGATCAAGCTAATTGGGGAAACAAAAATCAAAACAACCCAGGAAACTCCTATGTGCCACCTCACCAAAGGAATAACCAAGGCAATTTTCAGAATTCCCAACAGAACCATCAAGGGAATCAAGGGTCTGGTGGCCAGTACAACAATCAAGGGTCGAGTAACCAATACAACAATCATCAAGGAAATTTTCGACAGAACCAAGGTCAAGGACAAAATTTTGGTCAATTCAACTTCAGACCACAACGGAGTTTGGATGACATGGTCCATGATTTGGTAAATTCACAGCAGTTCATGCAAGGTAACCTACATTCCAACAATGACATGGTGCACAAGTTACAAGATGCTCAGTCAGAGCAAAAAGCCGCCATGGACATGATGGCAAAACAACTTTCCCAGATCGCAGTATCTTTGAACGAGATGCGAGGGAATGAAGGTAAACTTCCTGCTACCGTCAAACCGCCAGACCGGGCAAATATTAGTCAAATCACTTTGAGATCTGGGCGGGGTTACGAAGGGCCAACGTTGGGAGCTGATGAGGAAGCGCCTATGCAAGCCAAAGAAGGGAAACAGAGTCAGAAACAGCAAGAAGGAGGCGCTGAACCAAGGGAGATCATTGTTCAGAGAGACCTCCAGAAGGAAGATTTAGGGGGATCTCTACCTCGACCAAGGGACCCGTTCTTCCTAGACCCCGAACCTGAGGAAGTAAGCAGGGAAGGAAACAAAGCAGTTGATGAAACCCAGGCTGGTACTTCCACAAATGCAGTAAAGCGAGCAAAACCATTTCCATATCGAGGGGAGGCGAAGAAGAAAAAGGATGATACAGAGGATCTCATGGAGATTTTCAGCAAGTTGGAAATCAACTTGCCATTCTTGCAAGCCTTGAAAATGCCCACCTTCAGTAAGTTCATCAAGGAGTTTATTGCAGGGAAAACCAAACTAGATGGGAAGATTGTGATTGGAGAAACTGTGTCTGCTGTGATACAAAAAAGAAGGATGCCCTCAAAATGCACGGACCCAGGTATGTTTACATTACCCATTTCTTTAGGGGATATCAAGGTTGAGCATGCCATGTGTGATCTAGGGGCGTCAATAAATGTTTTGCCACTTTCAATCTATAAAAGGTTAACTGGGGTAAGAATGGTTGATACCAAAGTAGTAATCCAGCTAGCAGATAGAACTTGCATTTGCCCTGAAGGAGTGTTGGAAAATATTATAGTCAAGGTGCATGAGTTTCTATATCCTGCTGATTTTTACGTGATCAAGATGAATGATAATGAGTCTGCTGAGTCTAGTGGGGTACTTTTGGGGAGGCCATTTTTGCGTACGGCTAAGACCATTATCGATGTGTTTGATGGAACAATTTGCTTGGACTATAATGGGGAAAAATATACCTTTCTCAAGGATAACATTTTCAACAGATACGGAGTTCCTAGAGCCATCATCTCAGACCAAGGAACACATTTCTGTAATCGCACCATCGAGGCTTTGATGAAGAAATATGATGTACACCATCGAGTGTCAACTCCTTACCATCCTCAGTCTAATGGCCAGGCAGAGATTTCTAATCGCGAGATCAAGGCGATATTGGAGAAAACAGTTAATCCGTCAAGGAAAGACTGGAGCAAAAGACTCGGGGACGCATTGTGGGCCTACAGAACTGCTTTTAAAACACCTATTGGAATGTCACCCTACAGACTTGTGTTTGGTAAGATGTGTCACTTGCCTGTAGGAATTGAACACAAGGCATACTGGGCAGTGAAGGAAATGAACATGAAGCCGATAGCATGCGAAGAAGAGAGGAAGTTGCAATTGCAAGAGTTGGAGGAACTTCGGCTGGAGTCGTTTGAATCTGCCATGTGGTACAAAGAAAGAACGAAGTTATGGCACGATAAAAACCTCCGGGTCAAGGAACTTCATGTGGGACAGAAAGTGCTCCTTTTTCAGTCTCGGCTTAAGCTCATGCCAGGGAAACTGAAGTCTAAATGGATTGGCCCATACACCATCGTTGGCATCCGAGCAAATGGAGCAGTAGAGATCCAGGGAAGTGCTCCAAACTCTGTTCCTTTCCTTGTAAACGGTCATAGAGTGAAAGTCTATAGGGATAATTCCGAGTTGTGTGTTGTGGACGAGATTCCACTACACACACTCCCTATTATTGCCTAAAAGGACGAGGGTAATTTCCGATGAATTCCTGGGTCAAGGGGTAAGCTGATAATTTTGAAAATTCACAACTAAACCAGGGAATCTCGGAAATACAACATGTAAATAGTTTAATTTTTCTCTAAAAAAATAAAAAAAAAAAAAAAAAAAAATGATAAAAAAAAAAAAATGTACTTATGTGTATATAATTTCGAAGCACCAGACTCCTAGGGGAACCCGTATTTTATGCCCTAACCTCGACCCAGGGGTCTGGAATCTTCAAATTTTATTTTGTAGGGCATGGTCGAGGGGATTCGCCAGGAGAGAGCCTGAAGGAAGGAGTCAAGGAGGGAAAGGATATTTTGAATTTCAAATTCTGGCCGATAATTATGGGAGACGTACGGTTGCTTACATCACGCCTGCAACCGCACCATCTTTTCACCAGAAAAGGCAACCGTCGTCCTTCTCTCTCCATCATTCCTCATTAGACAAAAAAATTGTGTTTGCTCTTCCTTCTCTCTTCATTCACTCTCTCTCTAAAAGACAGACGAAACCCTAACAACAAAATCGCCCAGTTCTTTTCGTTTTCTTTCAGATCTATACCGATGGATTCGACCAAGGGAACTGAGTATGACCCCACTTTGTTGGCCGAATTAACACAGAAGGTGGGAAGCATAGAGAAAGCGAAGGAGGTGTACGCCCTATTCACCGCCAGTCTGATGCCGTCTGCGCCGACTGTACCATCACTGCCAATTCCGGCGGATTCGGCCGCAACACCGGCAAATCTCTCTGAAACAAGATCGCAAGTCGCGGAACTACCTCATGCAAGGGGCGTTTCGCAAGTAGCGGAGACAGAGGAGGCTTTACACAGCAATCTGAGGACGGTGAACAGACGCATGACGAGACCTTGAAGGAGACAGAAGGTAATGTACCGGAGAACCCTAATCTTGAGGGTAGGGAAATGTATGAGGGGGAAACCCCTACTGCTGATGAAATTCTTGAGGGGGAAACCCCTATTGCTGTTGAGATATGTGAGGGGGAAACCCCTGTTGTGTTTGAAGTTCGTGAGGGGGAAACCCCAGTTTCTGTTGAAATTGCTGAGGGGGAGACCCCTGTGTTTGAGAAGGCTGTTGAGGGGGAAACCCCTATGTTTGAAACAACTACTGAGGGGGAAACCCCTATTCCAGGAGATGTCAGGGGGGAGAACCCCATCTATATCGAGGGGGCAACCCCGATGGTGGTTGAAGAGGGGGAAACCCCAGAAAAGCTGTTGGCGGAGTCAGATCTACATTCGACGGCGGAACCGGAGCCCGAGGAAGGGCTAAAATTGATCGTGGACCTGGTTGATGACCAGGAAACAAGTGAGCCCAAGATTGATGAAAGGGCCGAAAGGAGGCGCACCAGGAGAAGCCTCCTTGACGAAGTTGATGACTTCATACCTGAAGCGACAGAGACAGAGGCGCGCTTGGCCAAGGAGAAAGCAAGAAAAGGAAAGGCGCCGGCGACTGCATCTACCCGGTCAAGGAAAGCTCCCTCCGTCCAGGAGGTCGAGGAGACCCTTTCCCCTGAGACCGAGGAAACCCTTGTCGACGAGCACGAGGAGCCCATCCCTGAGCCAAGCTATAACTCTGAGGAGGTTGAGGAAGAGCCAATTCCCGGACGCCCCGTGATTTGGCTGACTAAGAGCTTGCTGGAGGAGATGAGACAGTTTGACGACCAGAAAAGAATCGCGGTGTACAAGGAACGATGCAGCGCAGGAAAGATGGCCAAGTCGGGAAAACAGTATAGCAAGAGGGAGCTCAAGATGATTGCATGTGACAAAGAATTCCGCGCCTATATCCAGGCAATAGGGTTTGAGTGGCTGTTGCAGCACAGCCAAGAGAGGGTACCAGTGGATCTGGCAAGGGAGTTTTTCTCCACTTTTCGTTTGAAGAATACCTCAGACCTGGACGCGGATTCCATCACATTCAGACTCTTCAATCAGGAACACGAGTTGAGCATTAGGGAGTGGTCCCTACGGATGGGGTTGTTCACTAAGGAAGAAGATGAAGAGGGGGCTTGGAACGACAGGATGGTGGGGATGCCAAAGAACACACCTGGGTTCAAAGTCCAGACAGCATGGGAACTGGTCACGCACTCTAAATCAGGGGCGTTTAAATCCAGCTACTCCAAGGCCTCCCACATCGAAGATCGGATCCTCCGTTTTGCTCAAACATTTATCAGTTACAATTTGATGGGCAGTGCGAATTCAGCCCTCACTACTACCGATCTCTACTTCACTTGGTGCATGGCAGAGGGTGTTAAGGTGCACCTCGGATATTGGATGGCGCAGGCGTGCCACCAGATGACGAGCAACCCAGGACGTCATATGTACACCTGCCACCTCATCGGCGCTTACCTCCAGAGGAATATAGAAATGAGAATTGCCAAGGCTGCTCCACTTGTAGTCATGTGCGACCCCCCAGAGGTGTTCAGTGTTGATTATTTCTTCAACAAGGGGTTGCTGCAGACTCAAGGCACCAAAACTCTCTTCTATTCTTTAGGAGACAAGGTGAAGGCGGAGCCGGAGGAAGCAGAAGAGGCCATGCCAAGTGAAGAGATCGAGGAGCTGCGGAAGGAAGTCCAGGACATGAAAAAGGAGATGCAGATAATGCGGAAGGATATGATGAAGGAACTCGGTGGGATAAGGAACGAATTGATGGGAAATCGGGAGGCAGTGCAGACCCTGAGGGGAAATATTGCTGATTTGGCGGTGAAATGTGCCAAACAGAATGATAGGATGACGGAAGCGGTGGAGCTTTCAATGAAAATGTTGAAGTGGATGCAGCAGACGCTCCCCTTGACCCAGTTGAGGACAACTCCTGGGTCCAGCAGTGAAGTCAGGCAGCCCACCCATAGCAGTCCCTCCGTCAAGCGACCACAGCAGTCGCTTCAGATGATCTCCCCGACCATTCCCGTGCAAGTTCCAGCCCCACCAAAATCAAAATTGATCGTGAGAAAGTCAGTACCGGAAATCCCAGAGCAGAAGGAAGAAGAGCTGGAGCAGCCAGCTAGGAAGAAGGTGAAAGTGACCCGCCCCGGAGTCCCACCCCAGTCTGGCTCCCGAGGGAGCCAGCCCCAGAAATGATCAAACATCTCTTGACCAAGTAACTTTTATTTTTCGTTCTTTTCTTTTTTTTATTGTCTACCTGTTATATATGTGTTTATCACTTGTTATATCTTCTCCCACTTAGCCCACTGCGTGGTCTAAGTGTGAGAAGTTCGTGTTTTCTGTTGTTTTATTTGTTTTTCTATGTTTTTCTGTGTCTTTCTCCCACTTAGCCCATTGCTTGGTCTAAGTGTGAGAAGTTTTATGATTTTAGTTTTGCATTGATCTCTCTGTTCCCCCCTTCACGACGATGGCTTAGGGACAAGCTTGAGTGAAGTGGGAGGGGGAGAGGAGTCAATGCATTACCCGTATTACATGTTAAGAGTCTGTTAGTTTTAAGTATTGTCACATGAGCCAGTGGATTTAATACGGCATGATTCCCTTAGTGAAAGTAATTGAAGATAGGAGGCATTTCAACTTAGAAGCTTTTTCCTTAAATGAGCCTAGTTAATTTGAATGAAGCGAGAATGACGGAGAATGCCTCTACTTACTTAGTTGTGAAGCCCTACTATATAGTGAGTTATAAACCTCAGATAACTTTGAGCTAACAAATGTTTAAGGGCCACCACTGAATGCTTAGGGAAGAAGAGCTATGAAGGAGAAAGAAAAAAAGGGGGAATTGGGTTATGAAGGCATAAGCTGGACGAAGTCCAGGGTAAGGCGGTATAAGCTGGACGAAGTCCAGGAAAAAAAAATGGAGGAACAAGCTGGACAAAGTCCAGATAAAAAAAAAAAAAAAAAAGAGAGAAAGAAAAAAAAAAAAAGAGGAGGAATAAGCTGGACGAAGTCCAGAGGGGGGAATGGTCTAAAACAGGAATAATGATAGCCTGACCCAGGAAGGAGAAAACTCTCATAACCCAACGCTTCAGTGGTGTAGCATTAACTTAAGAGAGAATCGATCCTAACATCCCTGGTGAGGAATGAGTGATCGAGTGAACCTAACAATTGGGTAAGTAGAGAGCTATCTTGACAAGCTGACAGATTGGCTAGGTAAAGGAAGGGAAAGGGCCTATTTGGAGGAGTGCAAACTATTGGAATGACCTTAATCTTGTGGGGACAGATGCCTAAAAATTGAAACTAGCTCATGTATATATGTGTTTTGCGTGTTTGTGTGGTTTTCTTATATTTCTTAGTTTTTCTTGTGTCTAGGTTTAGGAGTCGGTCCAGAGATAACCTCGCTTGAAATTTGCCTTAATCTTTTTCTTTTCTTGTCTTTATACTTGAGGACAAGTATGGTTTAAGTGTGAGCAGTTTGATAAGGCTAATTTCATGCATCGGTATGCGCAAAAAAATGTTATAATTTGCTGGGTCTAACACGTTTCCTAAGCCAGGTGTGTGAAGAAAAGCGCTAGATCAAGGAAGTAAGGAAGGAGATGGTCTAGCGAGAGAAAGGAGTGAAAATGAGCAGAATTTACAAAGAAAAGTGGCGTGACAGAGGAGTCTACAGCTGAGGGCAACAAAGTCATTATCAATACCTCGCTGGGCCCACCTAAAACGCCTATATATAGAGAAGAGCATGCAACGCAAGAGATAGTTTTTACTCTTCTTAGCTCATACATTTACACACACACTTGGGAAAAATTCTGGGGATAATCGTGATAGGGGGGTACTTTCTAAAGATCTCGAGTTTGGTAACACCGTCCTAGTGAGGGCGAAGATACAATTGTTTTAATTTCAGCTGTTTTTTTGCTAGTTTCCACCGTCGAACTTCACTTTTGGGAGTCGACTTTGATGTTGATGATGTTTAACTGCTTATCGCTCATGGATCTGAGTTTAGCTGTTTAATTTCAAGTTATTTTGCTTAGATCTCTCTGCTGTTAGCGTAATTCTTAAATTGCTATGTCGATCTCTGCTTATTTCGTTATTGAGGTGTTTGATGTGGAATTTGGTGACAGATCTGTGGTTGATTGAGTGTTCGGAGCTTAAATTTGTAAATCTGACGTGATGGAGAATTTCTTCTGTTTGGAGTCCGTGTCGGACGCTTGGATCCGGAGTGGATTTAGCGTCTGAAGTTGGTTTTGGCGTGTGAAAGAAACAGTAGTTGATAGACTTGTTTAATTTCCTTTGTTTTCTATTTCACTTCGTCTAGGTATGCAGATCTGTTAAGTTCTTCGTTATTTATGCATAGATTTGATTTCAAGTTAGTAGCCCTGTTTTTGATTTGCTTATGTGTTTTCTCAAGAAGTTTTATGCGAATTTGGTTGTAGAAGACGATGTCACTGTCAGTTAGTACGAGAGTTAGTTATTCTGCCACTTTCCAGTCGTACTCTGCTTTTTCTTAGATGTGGTCCCACCGTAGAATTATCTCCTAGGTCTAGCTGTTAGGTTAAGTTTCTTTCTAATATTCCCAAGTCAAGTTAATTTTAATTTTCCTCAACCCAAGAAAATGCGTGGCAGCAGCCAACACCAAAAATACTCCCAAATCCTTGATTACGAGTCTTACGCATCCTTCTCTGTGGGATCGATCCCTACTTCCCTATACTAGGTTTAGTAAAGTGGTTGAGGGTTTTTGAAGCGGGGAAGTACTTGTGTGTCCGACGACCGGGATTCCGCACAACCTACGAGTTCCTAGACCAAGTGATCTAGTGGACTTGCTGGATCTGGGGAACCTGCCTTATTTGAATATCGCAACACTGCACACACACTACACTTGTACTATCACATCCTTGTAGATTTCATCATTGTAGAGTACCAATAATACCATATGTAATGCACTTTCAACTTCTTTGTGCTTACAGCACTGTTAAGGACACAAGTCAAATTCCAAATATTTGACAATTTTGATAAAACACATATACTTTGATTTAGAAGCTTGCCTAAGACCACGAAGGTCTATATAAGCTTCCAATCATGCGTTTCTTGCCCTTAATTACATATCAATTAGAATGTTCTAGTAGATGATTTCCTCAAGACTTCTATTTATAGAAGACTGTCTTGACAATCATAATACATACATTCTAATTTATGTAAGTTCTAATAGACAATATGATCGAATAAATCCTGGCACAACGATAGCGAGAAGATAATTCTCTTTGAGCATAACCCATTGTCATTGTCTAGCCATTTGAGATCCACATTTACACTTGCAAAGATACTTGCTCCCACTGACTGACACAGCCTGTAGGTAGTATTACAAGTCTTGTAAAATATGTTGTCTATCATAGATTGTAATATGGAATCTATCACCTTTTCAAAGATGATTATCCAAATTAACCAATACTACATTGTAGTTAAAGGGATTATGTTCAAGTTAATCTAAGACTGAGTCTTACGACACTCTTAGACCCATGAACTTGTTGTGTTCCAGTGGAACGCTCCCACTACGACATGGTTCTTACAATCTTAGGTACTGAAGTTGATTTTATTAGTGCAAAAGTTTCTAATGGTATGACTTCTTGGTAATGTGGAAAATCTGATATCTCTCTCTTTATTTTGAGAGTTATCACGATGTTAGGCTTGTAGTTCATCTCTTGATCTTCATGCAAGAATTATATCTTTGAAGATTACAGAACTTATAACCTTACATCATTTGGGACAAACCTTAAAACATGACTCAGTACACAACTCCAATTTCTTGGACACTTTTCCAACACGTGTTGGAACAACATTACACCTTGAGATGTGCTAGACTAGAGACACTCTAGTCCACAACTCGTGTTTTGTAGAAGGTACTGATGTTGGTAGTTTCTTTAATGTTTATCCCATCAATGATAAGATTTTAATGAGTACAACTCATCACTTAATCAAACTTGTCTTAGAAAGACTTCGATTCCTTCTTACATAACTATCCCATTCATTAGATGAATGCTTGGATTCGTTAATGGAGATTAGACTCTCACTACTGATCATAACCCTTTGCTCGTCTCCTTATGGTGTAAACCATTGAGACTTGCTAGTCTTTCTATGTTGCACTTCTATAAGTATTCTGAATCTCTTGAAAAATCAAATGATTCTAACTCATAGTGCATCAAATAGACTTTCTCAACTCTCAAGCTATTTAACGAAATGTTAAAATCTTGATAGTCTAGATCAGTTCGAACAATTGCTAAGTATTTTCTTGGCCTTAAGACTAAGAGCCATAAATACCTTATCATTCAATGATTAAGAAGTTGATGTGTTGTTGAATACTCAACCTTGTCGCACTTATATTATTTTAATACTATGATGCCTTAAGCATCAACCATAAAACAATAGTTGAGCATTAATAGCTCCCACTGCAACAAAAACCTAACTGGATCAAGATCTCTTACTTAGAAGTTGCATTGTCATGTAAGTCATTGTCCTTCTATAAAATAGGTCAATCCAACTCACAAAGCATCTTTTCTCGCTTTAAACAAACTTTGACGACAATTCAGGCTCTCCCATTTTCATATCTAGTCTTTTGTTCAAATGAACTAGGACTTTAAGAAAAATGCAGCCTTTATGAATTCGCCATCTATCATGTTACTTTCCTCTAATAGTAATATAACGACTATTATTCTGAAGATTTTCTACTTTTCAGTTAAACCTTCTTGTAGTCATTTCTTATTACTTTAGGCGATGACTTGTGTCAGAAACTATTTGAGTGATCAAAAGATCCTCAAAACATTCTGTCACTCTAGGATATTCCAATCGAATCATCTTGACAGATTCTATTTATATCCATCTTTCATCGTCATTAACCAAGACTTGTCGAGCTACTTAAAAGGAAAATAGCTTGACCTTATTCCTCAAAGAGCTTGTCAAGTACAAGACTTGTCGAGCTACTTAAAGGAAAATAGCTTGACCTTATTCCTCAAAGAGCTTGTCAAGTACATGCATAATGCATTCTCGAACATTCTTCATGGAATTATGTCGAGGAAATGGAGGACATGAATCATTGAGTATAAACTCAAAGCTTTCAGCGATGAGAATCTTATCCATTTTCGTTTCCGGTCTACATAATTTAGGCATTCGAGTTTACTTTCTTTAAGGATCGCAAACAAATATTAAATGACATAATGAAGATTTGGCAAATAAACTTATTATCACATACTCATGCTCAATACATAATCGCAAATAACCACAAAACAATTATGTATCTTGCAACTGTAAAATTAAAATTTTGTACCCTCAAGCAGAGGTCAATACGCATTAAAATTTTAGCAATTTTACTGGTCACAACACCGACGAATAGTCCAGAGACCGCAGCACGGCATGGCCGCCAAATGTTTCCTAAGCACGACCATCAGATTTAGCATTACAGAATCTTGTTTCTACAACACACTCTCATAACAATGCTCATGTGCTGATAACAAAACCAAGCTATCTCATAAATTCTGTTTGAACTTCTGAAACTTGTAATTTCTTAGGATTATTGTCCCCACAGCATGAGTGGCGATAATATTAGAAACTACTTTCTAGTTCATACTATTTATATTTGAGAAGTCTGCCCTTATGAACTTGCTATTTCTTAGGATTATTGTCCCCACAGCATGGGTGACGATAATATTAGAAACTAGCTTCATAAATTTGCAAACCAACCGATGGAGACCGTATACAACGCACTTGTTGTAATCATCACTTAGATATTTTTATATGGTTTTTGCATAATTATCACATAAGCAGATAATCCACTTATAATAGATAAACACCAAATAAACAGATAAATCCATTTAATGCATGACATTTAAACACACAGGATAATTATCGAAAATTATTTAATCTAGTCAAGGGAGAATCAATTAAATAATTCAGTTTTATCTTGGATAATGTTTATCCAAATTCATTTAGGATTTATCAAGATAGTATTAACTATCTAAACCCACTTAGGATTATTCTAGATTTTATTTCGATAAAATCAAATCCTACATTTCAAGATAACGTTGATCTAGGATTATCATTATTTAAATTGTACTAGGATATTACTAGATAGAAACACTTCCATCATAATCCATAAGATAAAAATAAAATCCAATCAATCAAGATTTATACAAATCTTAATTCTATTTAAAATAGACATCCAGAATATATCAAACATTACTTAGGATTTCTTAGATAAATAAATTTATCTAAATCCAATTAAATAAGGATTTTCTTATATATCATTAACATCCTAATCTATCTAGGACATAAATCCAAAAGATAAGGATAACTTGGATTAATACTTATTTTAATCCATCTAAGATTTGTCTTAATAGAATTAAATCTATTCAAATCCATAGGATAAAATAAATCAATATTAATATTAATCCTAATCCATCTAGGATTTAACTTGGAGTAAATCCATATAAATCCATAGAATTAAATAATATTATATTATAATTATTCAAATCTATCCAAGATTTATCTAGGAACAAATCCATATAAATCTATAAGATAAGAATAAAATATTATATTATCACTATCCAAATCCATCTAGAATTTATCTATGAATAAATTCATATAAACTCATAGGATAAGAATAAAATAATATTATCATTATCTAAATCCAACTAGGATATGTCTAGGGATAAATCCACATTAATCCATAGGATATAAATAAAATTAGATTGTCATTATCCAAATTTAACTAGGATTCATCTGGGAATTAAATCCTTACAAATCCATAAAATAAGGATAAAATCTGCAATTAATCCATGATTTAATACAAAATTAAATCTTTTATAATAAATAAAATCCCCAAAAGATATATTCAAATCTTATTTCTAAATTATTCTTGAATTATTTCCAAATTTGAATCCAAGGATTTTAAACCCTAATCATATTTTGGAAAGCGATTTTTCGTTGAGCTATGCAAGGCGATGGAACACGAGTCCGGGAGCCGTTGCCGGACTCCCACTCAAAACACCGCCGCTGCTGCCCGACAAAACTGCTCTGTATCCGTTAGCACTGCCCCTGCTCGCTGATCGCCTACCCAGCCATAGGGACTACCCGACGTCACAGCTTGCCAGTGGAGTCGCCCTTGGTGCCGTCGCTGCTGTTGGCGCTGTCTCTGTAGCCGCCGGCGCTGCTCACGCGCAGACCGCCGTCCTCGGCACAAGACGCCGAACTGCCAGACACCAAAACTGTTGCATAACAGCAGCCGCTGCGTGCTCCCCACGTCACCAACAATTCTCTCGCGAATCCAAGTCGCGTACAAATTGAATGCATACAAATATGATTAGCATATATGTACCACTACATTCACGTAATGATTACAAAGAATTTGAGTGATGAATTCCTCAGAATGTCCATGACAATTCCACAACCGGAGGCTCAAATTCTTTCGGTGACGCCATGGTCTGCGCATTCGACGACGTGCAGCCCCAGCGCGAGCGCTGGCTGCACGTCCTTATCGAATGTGCTCTCGTCGTCGTTCTTAATCCCTTCTTCGTTATAGTGACCAAATAAAGAAATCATGCATTCAAGCAATTCACATAACATGAAATTAATCCACATAATCAGAGCCAAAAACTGGCTCTGATACCAATTGCTGGGGTTTGGTGCCCCTTGCACAGCGGAAGACTTGTACAAAACAAATAAATCAGATACGGATCTATTTGACCGATTATGCGATTAATCAATTCACATGTTAAACAGATAATTGCATGCTAGAACGCAAATAATTCATGCTCAAAGAAAGTAAATCCTAAAACATGAATTCTACGGTTTAGGGTTACCGATTTGATTCTCCAAAGAATCGACGATTGCTTGCGCCTTCTCCACGATGATGATCTTGAGTACTAGACCACGGATCTTCTCTCTGGTTCCCGAACTGTATCTCGATATCAGGGTGGGCTGATCTTATCAAAATACTAGGACTCGAATAAAGAAGACAGAAGAAATCCTTTTGGGAATAGGTGAAGAATTCGAAATCCTCCACAGCTGGAGAGTTCGAAATTTTTGAAAATTTTGAGAATAAAAATTGTGATTATTCTGTCTCCTTTATTCTCCTATTTATATTAAGTTCCTTTTGGGCCCAGACAGGGATCTATGGAAGGTTTTGGATATGGGCTCGCCCAATTAGCTTTTTACTAATTAAATTGAACCCACAATTTAATACAAGCTTATATTGGAATATTACGAGCAGCCACTACAGAAGTAATATTGCACTCTCCATCCAAATCCGAAATTACAAGTAATCCGGTTATTTTATTTCCCGCGCTTAAGATATAAATGTCCATTAATTAATTAATGTCTGCTATGGACTTAATTAATTAACATCTTATTAATTCCAAGAGTGGACTTAGCAAGAAACACTTATTTATTATTCATAGAGTAATAAAACTCCAACTGGCCAGTTTTCCGAATAATAAAACCTTGTTCGAGCTCCTCTTGAGGACATTATCAAACGAGACTCACCTCGCGCGTGATTCAACATAATAGCAATCCTAGCACCGCTAGATATTAATCACCACTACCCAATATATCAGGATTATTGGGTTGCGAAAAACCCGCACCATTTGATAAGTCAAAGTAGTGCATAATCAATACCGTATGCTCAATGCTAACGTATGTAGATTAAGAAATAGTTATTTATCAAGACCTAGTCTTTCAAGTAGATAGCATAAAGACATGTCTTGCTGTTAGATCCATTCAGTGTTATACCACACCAACGTCATCTTATTTCATAAATGGCTTAGAAATAATCGGACTGACATTGCAACCTTTCACGATAGGTAGTATAAGCCTATCTGGGTTGTAAAATTCTTCCTTTTCTTTTGCAAAGCATTGCATAGAACCGATTGTGTTACCTTAAAGTGGACGACGCCCACAACCGGTCTACTAAGCAAAAGACTTAGACTTTGTTTGCTTCTTATACATTTAAATGTTTATAAAACATCTTATAAATGCACAAGCAAACACAATGTAATAATATACTAATTCTATTCGTGCGAAATGGTTTTGCTCGCTTTATTGCATCTTATAAAACATCTTATAAATGCACGATATGGAAATGGTTTTGCTCGCTTTACTGCATTTGTGGAAGTCCCAGCCTGGGGTTCATCAACTGCTTTGTTTCCTTCCTTACTTACTTCCTCAGGTTCGGGATCTAGGAAGAACGGGTCCCTTGATCGAGGTAGAGATCCTCCTAAATCTCCCTTCTGGAGGTCTTCCTGAATAAGGATCTCCCTTGGTCTGGTGCCTTCCTCTTGATGTTTCTGACTCTGTTCCCCTTCTTTAGCTTGCATAGGCACCTCCTCTTCAGTTTCCAACGTCGGCCCTTCGTAACCCCGCCCAGATCTCAAGGTGATTTGACTAATGTTTGCTCGGTCTGGCGGTTTGACGGTAGCAGGAAGTTTGCCTTCATTCCCTCGCATCTCATTCAAGGAAACTGCGATCTGGGAAAGTTGTTTTGCCATCATGTCCATGGCGGCTTTATGTTCAGACTGAGCATCTTGCAACTTGTGCACCATGTCATTGTTGGAATGTAGGTTACCTTGCATGAACTGCTGTGAATTTACCAGATCATGGACCATGTCATCCAAACTCCGTTGTGGTCTGAAGTTGAATTGACCAAAATTTTGTCCTTGACCTTGGTTCTGTCGATAATTCCCTTGATGATTGTTGTATTGGTTATTCGACCCTTGATTTCCCTGATGGTTATTGTACTGGCTACCAGACCCTTGATTCCCTTGATGATTCGATTGGAAATTCTGGTAGTTTCCTTGATTATTTCTCTGATGAGGTGGCACATAGGAGCTTCCTGGGTTGTTCTGATTTTTGTTTCCCCAATTAGCTTGGTCCTGATTCCTGTACCCCAGCTGCAATTGTCCTTCTTGACCTTTCCCTGACCAGTTGGACTGCCTCTCCGGAGGGTGTGCAAAATTCGTGAGCTGAAGTGGAGGTGGCTGGCTTTGATCATGGTCAGTCCATCTAAAGTTTGGGTGAGTCCTCCATGGAGCGTCCCTCTGTCTTCCTTGATTCCAACTTCCATCGGGATTCCAACTTCCCATCGAATTTGCTTGAGCTTGACACTCCCCTTCGCAGGGCTGACTGTAGTATGGTTGCAGTTGCCTTTCCTCTTGACCAGGGGATTTCTCAATTTCCACTGGAGCATGCGGATTGTATTTCTCGATTGCATTTAGCAAGGCCTTTTCCAGTTTATCGATCCTATCTTCCACCTTCTTATCTTCTTGATCCATCACTGCATTAGCTGATCCTCTCCTCAATATGCTTCGCGGGTTATCATAGGCCTTCTTTGCCTCGATCAGCCTCCCCAAGGTTTCCCGAGCTTCACTTGCCTTATTCTTGGTAAAATTTCCCCCGCTCGAGGAGTTCATCAAGTCCTTTGATTCAGGGTTTGCACCTTCATAGAACAAATAGTAAGTCTCCGCTTCTATCATCCTGTGGTTTGGACAAGCATCCAGCAGCCCCTTGAAGCGGGACCAATAAGAACTCAGAGACTCATCGTATTCTTGTTTGCACTCCTGAATCTCCTTCTTCAAGGCATTCGTCTTGTTGGATGGAAAAAAGTAATCCAGAAATTCCAGTTTAAAATCTTTCCACGTGTTGATCGAGTCCGGTGGAAGCCTCAGCAGCCAAGTGTTCGCCTCCCCTTTGAGAGCAAACGGAATTGCTCGAAGACGGTAGTCCTCCTCTGTTGCCTCGTTGGGTCGCTTCTGAATGCTGCATAGTTTGCTGAACTCGTTCAAAAATTCATAGGGGCATTCGTTCCTACGCCCAGAGAAAGTAGGTAGAACTCCAAGTACATTCGTCTTGATGTCGATCGACCTCCGTCGTGGGTTCGAGACTATAGCATGAGCGGGTTCACCGTCAAGATGTGCGGTGAGCGACCCTATTTCCGGATCGGGGTCTAGTAGATGAGCCATATCTGGGTCCTTCTCCTCCTCGGTCTCGGAATGCTCTAGTTCGGTTGATGTCCCTGGGTTCTCCTCTGTCGATGAATTCCACTCCTTTTCACTTTCTGACTCGAACGGAAATGGATCTTCCGTCCTCAATCCTGATCTGGTGGTGATGGTAGATGTAGATTCCTTGACTCGCCACTTGTATTGGCCACTCCCTGATCCAGATGAGCTTGCCCAACTTCCAGATTGGAAGCCTGCTTTCATAAACTGTCAGGGAGAAAGAAAATAACAGAAATCAAAATTTTATTTCCAAATCCTTAAATGAAATAACAACAAACGCCATCCTTCCCCGGCAACGGCGCCATTTGAAAAGCCAGATATTCCTATTGTGTGTGTGTGTATTCAAAAATAGAGAATAACAGGTTCCCTAGATCCAGCAAATCCACTAGATCACGTGGTCTAGGAACTCGTTGAACGCGAGGAATCCCGGTCGTCGGACACACAAAGTACTGTTTTCAAAAACCCTCAACCACTTTACTAAACCTAGTATAGGGAAGTAGGGATCGATCCCACAGAGAAGGATGCGTAATACTCATGTTCAAGGATTTGGGTGTGTTTTTGGTGTTGGCTGCTGCCACGCATTTTCTTGGGTTGAGGAAAATCAAAATTAACTTGACTTGGGAACTTTTAAAAATTCTTAAGCTAACAGCTAGACCTAGGCAAAATCATGAAAGAGCGTAGTAAAGGAAAATTAACTGTTCCGACACTTGATCTAAGAAAACTACTACACTACTAGACCTAGGAAATAAACCTACTGTGGGGACCATGTCTGAAAAAGCAAGGTACGAATGAAAAGTTGGCAGAATAACTAACTCTCGTACTAACTGACAGCGACATCGTCTTCTACAACCAAATTGCGTAAAACTTCTTAAGGAATGCAACATAAGCAAAATTAAAACAGAGCAACTGACTTGAAATCAAATTAATGCATAACAAACGAAGAACTAAACAGATCTGCATACTCTAGACGAAGTAAAATAGAAATCAAGAAGAAAAACAGAATCTATCGAACAACTATCTTTCCACACGTCGAATCCAACCTCAGACGCTAAATCCACTCCGGATCCAAGCGTCCGACATGAACTCCAAACAACAGAAACCCTCCATCACGTCAGATTTAAACCAGGAACTCCGAATACTCAAACAACCACAGATCTGTCACCAAATTCCACATCAAACACCTCAACATCAAAATAAACAGAGATCGACATAACATTTGAAGAAATAAACTAACAGCAGAGAGATCTATGCAAATTGACTTGAAATTTAACTGCTAAACGCAGATCAACAAACGGAAAGACAAATAAGCATCATCAACATCAAGGTCGACTCCCAAAAGTGAAGTTCGACGGTAAAAACAAGCAAAACAACTGAAATTAAAGGTAATTGTATCTTCGCCCTCACTCGGACGGTGTTGCCAACCACGAAATTTCTAAGAAAGTAACCTTCCGTTCCCGACTACCCCAGATCCATTCCCAAGTGTGTGTAAAGTGTGTGAGCTAAGAAGAGTGAAAAAGTGATGATTTCTTGCGTTGCATGCTCTTCTATATATAGGCGTTTGAGTGGGGCCCAGCGAGGTATAGATAAGACTTTGATGCCCTCAGCTATTGACTCCTCTGTCACGCCAATTTCCTTGTAATTCCTGCTCACTTTGCTCCTTTCCTTCGCTAGACCATCTCCTTCAGTACTTCCTTGATCTAGCGATTTTCTTCACACACCTGGCTTAGGAAAAGTGTTAGACCCAGCAAATTATAACATTTTTTCGCACATTACCGATGCATGAAATTAGCCTTATAGGAAAGTGAAGGAAAGTGAGCAGAGTTGAAGAGAAAAATGGCTAGACGAAGGGAGTCGAAAGCTGAGGGAAACAAAGACTATTCATACCTCGTTGGACCCACTTCTATGCCTATATATAGAGGAGCATGCAGCACACACCAGAGACATGATTTTGCTCTCAGCTCACACACTTACACACACTTGGGAAAACATGGGAATTGTGGGGTAGTTAAGGGTTTCTAGGGGTTTCATCTTCGGAGAGAGTTAGTGGTAACACCGTCCTCACGGAGGGCGAAGATACAATCAGTTTACATTCAGTTTTTGCACTTTTATCTCGTCGAACTTCATCGTTTGGGAAGTCGATTTGGTTGCTGGATACTTACCGATTATCTATGCATTTAGTTTATGTCATGATGGTGTTTATTTTGTGTTGATTTATGTTGATTATGAGTTTTTTGTTTGAAGTTTTATTTCGGCAGTTGAATGTTATTCTCTGTTTTGGATGTTTCTGTGCTTGATTTGGGAAATAGGTTGTGGATCTGTGTTGTTGTTGTTGATCGGTGGTTGTTTGGTGAATCTGTAGCTATGGATATACTTTTGGTCGGAGTTTGTTTCGGATGCTTGGATCCGGAGTGGATTTAGCATCCGAAGTTGGATCTGAATAGGAGAATCAAGTTGTGCATGGATTTCGAACTTTCTGCTCTCTTTTAATTTTACTTCATCTAGTAGCTGTAGATCTGTCGTAGTTTTAATTGTTCTTTGTTTAATTGCTTTAAATTCATTCTGCTTCGTTTTGATCCACGTTCCACCTCTGTTTCTACTGAAATTTTTATGCAAATTGTTGGAGAAGATGATGTCGTTGTTAGTTAGTACTTTAGTTAGTTGTTTCCCAGCTTTTCATCCGTACTTTACCTTTTCAGCAATGGTCCCCACCGTCAGTTTATTTCCCAGGTCTAGGTAATTTAGAGAATAGTTTCTTAGATCTAGTAATTGTCCTGTTTGTTCCAGTTATATGCATGATTTCTATTTCTGCCTAGATCTAGCTGTTAGCGTAGCAGATTTCACTCCAAGTTTAGTTTAATTTCCTCAACCCAAATTGCGTGGCAGCAGCCAACCCAAAAATTGTCCCGAATCCTTGAACATGTTTAATTGCGCATTCATCTCGTGGGATCGATCCCTACTTCCCTGTGCTAATTTTAGTATACGTGGTTGAGGGTTTTTGAAGAGGTATTCTGTGTATCCGACGACCGAGATCTTCCAACGATCCGTGAGTTCCTACACCTTGTGATCTAGTGGATTCGCTGGACCTAGGAAGCTTGCTATTCCTTTTTGTGCACACAGTCTAAACAAAAAGTCTAGCAGCTTCATGGGCACTAACTCATTCCTCTCATTCTTAACCACCTGGATCCCTGATTTCTTGGGGACCATATGGATTGGACTGACCCATTCACTATCGGGTACCGAGTATATAATGCCCAGCGAGAGCAATTTCAAGATTTCCTTCAATATCTCTTCCCGCATGTTTGGGTTCACCTTCCTTTGCGGATCTCTATGTGCTTTGGCTCCCTCCTCCAGCCTAATGTGGTGCATGCAGACATCTGAGCTTATCCCCACCAAGTCCGTAAGGCTCCATCCAATAGCCTTCTTATTTTTGCTCAGCACAGTTAGTAGCCTTGCCTCTTGCTCTTCTGTCAACCCACTATTGATGATTACAGGGAACGAGTCTTCCTCACCGAGGTAGGCTATCTTAAGATTCGCTGGCAGCTTCTTCAACTCCACCTGTGGGGGTAGTGTATCTGTAGGTAGAGGGTTCTTTTTAGAATCCTCCTCTTGCTCATATTCTCCATCTGATTTCTCCTCCATACTGGCCGGTAGTAAAGCCCCTGCGGATCCCGCTAGTTCCGACTTCTGACAGAATTCCGTAATTGCTCCTTCGATCTCCTCGTCAGTTAACCCTCGGCTACTTGGATCAGATCACACCATGCAGCTGCTTCCACATCAGCCTGGGCATACACATCCAAGGCTTGGAGTTTTTCCTGCAATAATTTGGTCTCAAGAAATTCTTGGACTAAGGGGTCAATGACATCAACATATCATAGATTTTCAGAATCTATTGGTTTTTTCATGGCTTTATTGATGTCAAAAACAAATTTTTCACCATTAAAGTCAATGCAGATTGTCCCCTCAGCCATATCCACAATTGTCTTAGCCGTTCTTAAAAATGGTCTTCCTAACAATATCCCGCTAGACTCCCTAGCCTCTGGTTCACTCATTCTAATTACATAAAAATCAGCGAGGATAAGTAAAGTTTTGTATCCTGACCAACACATTTTCTAACACACCCTCAGGATTTATACATGACCTATCAGCCAGTTGGATCAACACCCTAGTATTTGACAACCTTACCCCCTTCAACCGATTATAAATGGATAACGGCATAACATTGATAGATGCTCCTAAATCACACATTGCATGCTCGGTTTTCACATCTCCAATTGTTATGGGTAAAGTAAACATACCTGGGCCGGCTCTCTTGGGTGGTAGTTTCTCCCGCACAATAGCAGACGCTATCCCTTCTACCATGATTTTTCCATCCTCCCTAGGCCTTTCCGGCTATGAACTCCTTTATGAACTTCCCTAGAGGGGGCAGTCTCACGGCTTGGAGGAATGGTATGGTGACATCCAGCTTTCCAAAGATCGACATGAAATTCACAGGGTTTTCTTTCTTCCTCTTCGTAACAAATCGATATGGAAACGGTTTTTCCCCTTTAGCCTCTTCAGTTAGTCTTTGTGGACTTTCCTTTGGTGCCTCCTGGGTTTGAGGTCCCGATGTGGGTATTGCTCCTTCAGGTTGCTCGTTTCCCGGTTGTGTTTCTCCCTCCTTTACTTCCTCAGTAGGCTTCTGGTTTAGGAAAAACGGATCCTCCATCTGAGGCAGAGGCCTCTTGAGAACTTCCGCTGAGACAGTGTCGCTCAGCACCCTCGCTCTACTAGATTCCCCAATAGGGTTCTTGAGTTGAGTTCCATTATAGCCTGTTCCGGACCGCAGTGTAATCTTACTCACATTTGCCTTTTCATGTACATGGACTGTAGATGAGAGTTTTCCTGAGTTCCCTTTCATTTTGCCCACCGAGTTAGCGAGCTGGGCCAACTGCCTGTTCATCATATCCATATTTGCCATATGCTCCTTCTGGGCACTTTGCATTCCTTGCATAGTTTCGTTACTGGACTGCAAGTCGCTTTTAATGCTCTGCTGCGAAGCAAACATCTCTCTCATCATGTCCTCCATGGACCTCCTCGACCTGTTTGGGTGATGGAATTAGTTCGAGCCCTGGTGCTGGTAATGCTGGGGTGGGGGGTTTGACTAATAGCCCGAGAAATTTTTGGTTTTGGTTTTGTGGGTACTGGTTATCTTTGGGCAGGAGGTTTGTACTTGGTCGTGGTTGTTATGTTGATGCCCCTGGTTATATTGGTTACTTTGGGTTTTGGTTGTTAGTTGTTTCGCCGATGGGGTGGCACATAGGCAGGGTTCGGGTTACGGTTTTGAGGGTTTCGGTTCGAGGTTGTTGGTTCCTTCCTGCTGCTTGAGTTAGGCTGGGTAGTCAAGGTTCGTTGGGCCACGGTTGAAATTTTGGTTCGGGTGGGGGTTGGGTTAATTCTGAGCCTGATTTTGGTTCTGATTCTGATTTCCATCTCCCCATCGGAAGTTTTGGTGGTCCCTCCACGGTGCATCCCTCTGCCTTCCCGGAATCCATTTGCCCTTAGAATTGTAATATCCTGCGGCATTTGCTTGCTCCACATCTGGCGAGTTGTCCGGCTGATCATATGGTAGTTCTGGGGCTTCTTTTCCTCCGGTCGGAGAAGGTGGTGGAGTGTTCTGCTTGATTGCAGTCAGTAATTCCTTCTTTAGTTCCTCCATCTTCAAATCCGTCCTTTCCTCCTGGTCAGTAGCAGAAGCACTTGCTACCCTTTCTCTGTTGTACCCATCCCTTGCGTTGTCGTATGTCTTCTTCGCATTCAACAGTTTGCGTAACACCTTCTTGGCTTCACTGACTCTCAACTGTGTGAAATCGCCTCCGGATGATGAATTCGCCAGATCCTTTGTTTCTTTGTTCATTCCCTCATAGAAGGTGTGGTGCACCTCTATCTCCTTCATGCGATGGTTGGGGCATGACTCCAGAAGACTCATGTACTTCTCCCAGTACTCACTCAGGGTCTCATCGTATTCTTGCCTTATACACGATATTTTCCTCTTCAATGCACTTGTCTTTGAAGACGGGAAGAACTCAGCTAGGAAAACTGACTTGAAATCGGCCCATGTATTGATGGAGTCGGCTGGCAGGCGCATGAACCAGGTGTTGGCCTCTCCCTTTAGGACAAAAGGTAGGGCTTTCAGTCTGTAATCATCCTCGCTTGCTCCTGCTGGCCGCCTCTGCGCCTTACAGATTTTGCAGAACTCATTTAAGAATTCGTAGGGTCCCTCGTAACTCTTCCCACAGTACGTTGGTAGGATTGCAATAACGTGGGGTTTCACATCACAGGCGGTCTGGCCTGGGGTGACCACTATGGCTTGTGGGGGATCTCCGTCAGCATGTGCAGTAAGTGTTGCGAGCTCGGGATCGTCCTCACCTTGGTCAGCCATTCTCACTAGTGCTCTTACTGGTTGGAGTGGAAGCTCCGGGAGTTGGTACTCTAGATCTTCTTTTTCCTCGTCGCTGCTCGTGCCTAGGTCGGACAGTGCTGTCGACAGGCCAGAACGAGTGGTAACGAGTATTGTTCCTCGGGGAAGTATCCTTGGTCTCCACTGGCCAGGAGCCGAGCTACTTCTCATAAACTGAAAATAAAAAGAAAATGAAAATTATAAACAGTATGTACACCAAAAAGATCACACACAATAACAGGTATGAACGCCATCCATCCCCGGCAACGGCACCATTTTGAAAGTGCAGGTTTTCTCTCGGTCAACGTATGTAATTGCAAGAGTGTATCCAACTGATCAGGATGAGATTCCCGACCCAGCTGAGTCGTTGGCACGATAACCGGAACTTGGTATCAAACAATTATTCCTCAACCCACTTCTATTGATTAGTATAATGGAGGTAAGGGTCGAATCCCACAAGGATGGACACGTTCGGATACTGCGGTGACATTCCTGGGTGTTTTTGGTTAGCTACCACGCTTAGGTTGAGATTTTACCTAGGCGAGAAATAAAGGTGGTACTCTACTGACTAGTAGGCGTGAAAATAACAGGCATGTGGTTGTGTTCGTGAAAATAGGGGACAAGGTGTCTTAGAGGTATACGAAAAGTAGACAGTTACTAAAAGAGGAAATTTAGACAACAAGGTATATCTGGTGGCTGGTTGGCTTTCTGACAGGTCTGGAAGGTACAACTGAAAAAGTGGGGGACAAAAGCAAAAGTAACTCAAAAAGTAAAAGTGGTCCAAGGCTAAAGTTGATTTTGACGTTTTCTTCTTCACCAAGCATTAACAGAAATCATATGAACACAAACTCCATGACTAAACTCAGATTCATAATTTCAAACTCAAGATCCATTGATTAAAATGCTTAACTTAAGATGAACAGCTGAAATTGCAGACTACCTCTACTGACTAACATGCAAGGTGGTGATCACAGTGCAGAACAGGAAACTCATGCACGAAAACTCAAACTGAGACATAACTACAAATTTCGATCAACAACTACAGATCTAGCCTACTCGAAAGAAAATACATGCACGCACTTAGAAATTAAAGGCGATAACTAAATCTAACTTTCCTAGGCAGAATGAAGCAAACTCAAACCAAAGAGACATTCGGAATAGAAATTTCATAACTTAAACGTTTGGATCTTCACTAAGTACTTCAAAAGGCAACAAAGATAAATGTTTGCAACAGATCCAACGAAGTAAGCAGGTAAAAATTAAACTAGAAAGCAAATAACGATTGTTTTGCCACTCCGGGCGGTGATACTGCTATACTACTACGACAAACTGGCTGGAACGGTAGATTGATGACTTCTCCGGCAGACTCTTGGACGTCAAGTGACCATAGCTGTGGCGAGGAACGAGAGATTGGATAATGCTGAAGGACTGATCTTCTAGAGAGAATTCTACTAAGTGTGTGTGAGAACCGAGAGTTTGCGAACTCCGAACCAAACTCTGTTTTCTCTCTCCAAGTGGCTTCTTTTATAGGGAGGCTTGCCCTTGCTTTTAGGGTAGACTTCCTTCACGATTTGACTTTTCTGCCCTTGTTAATGATCATCCCAGCTATCCTTCTTCTCCATCTCGAGCCTTTTCTCTGGCATGCATCCTGGTCAGTATTGCACCCTTCTAGCGCTCTTTCACTTGCGTCACCTGAATCGTCTCCTACTGACTTGGATCCCTTAATCCTGCACACTTGAGCAACTGTTTTGCAGATAATACATGCATTTCACGACTGAGCAGTAACCAAGGCTTAGAATACGACTTATCATACAAATGAATATATTAAGTTTGCATTCATTTAATTCCTAGAATATATGTTTTAATGAAGGGAACTCATGCTGCTACCATGATTTGCATGAATGCTCTAGCTCTTCTGGATTTTGAGACTCCATTTTTCGTTTTTCCTCTAACTCAGATATATCTGGCACATATTGTAAGGAGAAACTTCAATTTGTATGCATTACTTTCTCTTGGTATTACCAGGAATTATTTGCTTACTAAACCCCCGTTCTTGGAGTTCCTTTAGAATAGAAGTATTCCCTGTAGATACTTGGAGAAGTCAAAGCTCCAAGCTGCATAACTACAGTTCTAGTAGAGATAATAGATCTCAACAAAATTTAGGCACATTTATAAAATCACTAGCCTGTAAGGCCTACCTGGAAGGTTATCAACTTACGTTCTTTGGACATGGATAAACTACTAAATATCCAGTCTTGAGTGATATTTCCCTTGAAAATATAGATGCATAAATGATTAATCTAAATATAGATCGTGGATGTTATTAATTTATTAGTTCTCCACATGGCTTCGTTTAAACTTTGAAATAATTTTTTATATGATAAAAGATGATCAACATTGTATAGATATGAAGATATTTAAGGGATGTTGGTTTTATTATGTTTGAATAAAGAGAGCGTTACGTCTAAGATCAATTTGAATTGGAGGATAGCCTGGTCTTCAGCGTTTTAAACATCATAGATATCGTATTATAGGTGCAAAAAAATGACACTTTTCCTTCTATTTCTACATACACTATTATTTTCTCCGGCTAGAGAAATTACCTCAAGTTGGAACAGGTGCAGGATACAATACGATGTGTGGTGTTGTCTTCTACAGAGGCATCACTTGGAAAATGATATTTGTCGTATTTATGATACGTGTTGGTTGTCAGGTTCTGTGCAACATACAAACTTTGAAAATTGTGGTACTTTTGGTATTTCCTTTTTCTATTAGATGGAGTTTTGGATAGTAAATTCATTGTGCCTTCTCTCTCTGTCCTTTAACAAACACTCATTCGCATACTGAATATTTTACTGTGTGTTGCGGGGGGGGAGGGGGGGAGGATTTGATCTTTCCTGGCTTGATGATGGGGAATACAATAGCAACATTTATCAAAGACTACCATTTTAGTTGAGATTGTGCAGCTTAGTTGTTCGTGACCTTTCCAACTTGGTAAGCCCCAAGACATTGTTACTTCAGAACACTTAATAACCCTCCTTGCGGGGGGGGAGGGGGGGAGGATTTGATCTTTCCTGGCTTGATGATGGGGAATACAATAGCAGCATTTATCAAAGACTACCATTTTAGTTGAGATTGTGCAGCTTAGCTGTTCGTGACCTTTCCAACTTGGTAAGCCCCAAGACATTGTTACTTCAGAACACTTAATAACCCTCCTTGCAGTTGTTTCCAAGTATTCTCAGAAGGATTGGCTATCAAGCTACGAGACACTAACAGAGTATGTTGTAAGTGCTTGTTTAATGGTTACAATGCCGTTATGTTCTTATCTCTCATTTCCATTCTAGGGGCCTTATTTACATTTCAGCATTCATTGCCAAGTTTGCCACATGTGATTGCAGAAATTCCACCTGTTAACAGAACATTAGTATTATTGACTGTATTCTTATCATTAAATCCCACCTATAGATAGAATTATTTTCTAGGTCCCTAGATCCTCCAAGAAGCTGCACGAGGACAATGAATATGCTCTATATACTGTAACATTATTCAGTCGAGATACTCTGACAATTTTAGAACTAAGGCACGTGAAAAGAGTTTTCAGGTGAGGTTGCAATTTCTTATGCATACTATTTCTTCTCATGCCTGCTGTTTTCAGCATCACTTCTCGAGTTTTTCAGAATTTTCTTGAGTTTTCTCCTGTCTGATCGGATTCTACACTGGATCACATTTTATGCAATATAGTTTCGTGATTTTGAATATAATCAGAGACACAACAAGATTGTCGAAAGCAAGAGCTTGAAAAGCCGATGCCAGACCAAGAGACATTGAGAAGCTCTTTGTTGCAGTGGTGCTACACCAGTTACGGGGCACAATTTATTTAGCTAAATTTTTTATTTATTTTACCATTTACACCAGTGGTACTAAGATTGCATCAACCACAACTTAGAAGTTAGTCAATTCATGTGGGTTCGTTCTTGCTTACTTGTAGATTACCCTCTTCACTTTTTCTATCATTGAATCTCACATGCCGTAGACCAAGACGCAGCCTATCATTGTCACAAGCTACAGCATGACGTATTAAGGAGCTATATATGGAAGTATATAATCAACCTTACCCGACCAATGTCCATCTAATATCTTCATTTCACCAAGCTTTCCTTCTCAACATCACCGCCTTGCTAAGAATCCCACGTTTCACTTATGACTAGAGGTGTCAAGTGGGCGGGGCCGGCCCAGCCCGGCCCAGGCCCATGTCTGAAGCGGGCCGGGCCGGGCCTGGGTTTTGGTATTTTTAATGAGCCCAGCCTGGGCCCGGGCCCATTTGGCAAGTGGGTCGGGCCGGGCTGGGCCGGGCCTAGTTTGCTAATTAATTAAATGGCTAAATAAAATTATACTTACATTCATTGCATGCATAATAAATTATAGAACTATGAAAAAAAAACAATTATTGACCTATGATATGATGTGGAGTAATATAATTATAGGTTAATCAATCAACTAATTACACGCATATAAATTAATTTTGCTCCTATAATTTCACTATTCCCAAAAAATTAGGAGTTACATATGATATGCTACTATTATTGAACTATTTTAAATATTACTAGTAATAAATCAAATATAATTACTATCTATAATTATGCAAATCAACTACAATTATGTGAATCAAATGTAATTGGAAATCAAATTTAAATAAGTGTTCGACTTAAGTTAATAATTAAATTAATTGATTTTTTTACATACTATTATTAATAAAATCTATGATTATCTTTAAAATATATAAATATAAAATAACATGCAATCTAGTAATAAATTAATAGAAAAGATATGAATACGTAGAGATAATATCTAAATTTTTTACCCATATGAATACACGTAAGATAATAAAGCATAATAGATAATACATATTTATACATATCACATAAATATAAATGACTAATCAATCACTTTATATATGGAACTAATCTCTTCAATTATATAAATCAAGTAATAAATTCTAAGATAAACTATTTTTAAAAGGAAAAGTAGTTAACAATTAATCAATATAACCATGGAAATAAAATTTGAAAATATAAGTTTTGATTTAGATCGATTAGGTAATTTATTTAATACTAAATAGAATAAAGAATATGTATAATATGATATGAAAAAAACAAATATATCACATAATTAAGAATATATACTATAAAATTGAGATTCTGCCGGGCTGGACCGGTCCTGGGCCGGGCCTGGGTTGGTCCTGGGCCTGGGCCGGGCCTGGGCCTGGGCCGGGCTTTAAGTGGGCCCGGGCCTAGGCCGGGCCTGGGTTTGAAGAAAGGCCCAATTGGAGCCCGTTTAACCTACTAAGCCCAGCCCAAGCCCGCTTCATTTCATTAGTGGGCCGGGCCTGGGCCGGGCTGGGCTGGGTCGGCCCAGCCCGTTTGACACCTCTACTTATGACCATGGTACTAAGACTTCTCTAGAGTCTAGAAGCATGAAATCCTTCATCATCATAGTACCGTAAGCTAAACTAAGTTGTAGCAATTGATAGAAACTTGAGAGGGACAACAGCTTTAACAACGGCTAACCCCATTCTATAGTTCATGATGAAGTTCTTTATGATATTAGCATTGCTGCAACATTGGAGATCCAAGAACATAAGTTTCTTGTGTGTTCAATGTTCTTCACAGAACATATATTCTGCAACACTAGGATTGGGTGTGTGGAACAACACATGATGTCCACACAATGCTAAGATACAATCCTTACACTAGAAATCCTAAAGCCAAACAATTCTTCGTATTATTTATGATTACATGAACCATATTTTAGGAGCTAATCTGTTAAATAACTTCATACAGTAGATGATTTGTTGCTTTCGTTATGAGATTTAACAATTTACAATCACCACTTCACTGAGGACTTTAGATATTCCAACAAGCAATTGCTATCCTCGAGTGCCCTATTATTTTATTGTTACTAGCTAGTTATGTACAAGAATCCAATAATACCAGGTTAATAGGCTAAATTGGATTAATCCAGATTTTATATAGACTGCAAGTTCAGTTTCATATATTGTAATTTTCCCTTATCCTATGGAATTCAAATTTTTCATTGCATTCAAAGAGAACATTTTTTTTATCAAATGTTTTATTTCCTACATAAGTAATAATTTTCTGATTGACATGCTAACATGTTTATTTTTGGTGGTTTGTGCTACCTGAAAATTCCAAGGAAGGAAAATAGATTCTTTATACTTGAATTTCAATGTGTTACGGCTCTTGCCACTCTTACAACAAATACTCCATGATGCATCACATGCTTAGAGACACAACCATTGAGTGGGGAAATCCCAGTAGTAGTACCAAAAATATGTTCCATAATCATCCATGATTATTGGCCTGTTATTTGGATTCCTAAATTCAATCTTTATTTGTTTGAAAGGTCTTTAGCTCGTGGATGCACTTCTGCGCTGTACGTGTCTTTAGTGAAATCATTCTGCGATAAATAACCTATCCCTTTGATGCGCTTTTGTATTTCTATAATGTTTTCTGAGTGGCTCTCTAAATTCTCTCTTTTCAGTCCGTTGTGTTGTCACCATCTGTTAAAAATGAGAAGAAAGTTCGTTCCATTCTAGAGGGATTGTGCAGCACTTCAAATAGGTACTCCTTAGTTCACCACCTATCTTTGCAATTAAATTTGTTTCTTGGCAATTTTGAACTTATTAATCATGTAGTTTAATCTGATCTGAAGTAATTTTTTTGGCATAAAACGTTAAAGCATAAATCTATGAGCAATGGCATCTTCAGAGTTTCGATTAATCAGAAGGATCGAGATTAAGTTCATCTCACCTTGTAAAAAGAAGTAGTAGAAGGGACAACGCAAAAGCGTTGCATGTGTTGAACATGTATAGCATTTACTACGAAACGGTTTGGCATTGGTCCACCTCTTGAGTCTTGAAGCAGATTCATTGTTTCTGGTTTTACCGACTCCAATATGCCCCTTTCTGAATACACATGTTTTCATGGTCCCGGGATCATATGAGCTCTGATCCATATCTAACATTTTCACTAGAGAAAATGCTGTTGTTGATTTCTGATTTGTCTTGTTTGTGTGAGTGCAGCACATACTGGAAAACAGAGGATGAAGGAGGAATGGCCGGTTTTGCAGGCGACGCAGATACTCATCCTTACGTCTCCTTCACTATTAATACTACTCCCTCCGGCCCCCATTAGGAGTCACACTTTGACCGGGCACGGGTTTTAAGAAATGTAAAGAAAAGTTGGTTGAAAAAGTTAGTGGAATGTGGGACCCATTTTTTTATATTGATTTTATAATAAAATGTGAGTGAATTGAGTTAGTGGAATGTGAGTACTTACCATTTATGGTAAAAATGAAGTGTGACTCTTAATTGGGGACGGACCGAAATGGAAAAGTGTGACTCTTAATAGGGGACGGAGGGAGTATAATTTAGGCTGGCCTTCCCAAATAAGGACCGATTCTACACTTGTATAATAGAGTAAATTATCCAATTCATTCTTTCTTTAAGAATTATTCTGTCGACCATTAGTACGAAGTTTTTTCTCATTTGGTTGTGCAAGAAACTGTTATCGTAGCAGATATATCTCCACTAATTTGTATGCTACTATCAAGTTTTGTTGGACCAAGCGAGTCGAATGTATCACTTTGAGAAATTATTAGTGAGAATAACCTATATTCCCGACCAAATTGGTGATGTTGGCTTTTTTTTTTCTGTATGTATGTATCAATAAAACCACAGCATAAAGAGTGTTGAACTTTATCAGATTTTAACTCATGAAGGTGACTATGCATGACGACATGAGGTATATAATTAGATGATGACACCAAGTAAAATTTTGTTCGCATTCTCAATTTGGCAAATTGATCTATCCTTTCTCTGTTGTCATTTATGTAGAAATATAGGGGTCATGATGGGTTAGGACACGTTGAGGCCCATATTATTGCTTGTATACTAGTATTTCACTATTTGACCATTTGATACATTTGTTTTATTACACTCCCATTCATTTACTCCATATTTACTCTATTATTTTCACCTATATAGCAAATTATTGGTAAATGATTTTTGAGAGGAAGGGATGTTCTGCAAAGAATATTACAGTACTAGATAATTATGGCAGGTTCTTGGTAAATTTTAAGTGTGAATAAAGTTTTAAAATATAAGAAAATATGTGGTGTCATATATGATCATTCAAATCATACTAATTAAAACATAAAAGAGTAATAAGTTGCCATTTATCGTGGACGGGTAGAGTTAACTATAATAATTACATTGATGCTTTTAGTTTCAGTGGGTCATCATCCATTGCTTATAGCATCCTAATCCAAAATTAAAACCAAATCTACACCCTTATATTTTAAAATGAGTGGACGACGAATTTCAATAAATAGTAGATAAAATATCAACAAAAGGGTAATATCGTCATTATGTTATCATATGATAATTTTCGTGAGTGTTTTTTATATCAACATAGTGTATTACAAATATCAACAATATGACATAAGAATATCAACACTAGTACAAGAAAATATCAACACATATTTATTGAGATTTTTACATGTTTTTATTGAGATTTTATATGCATTATATTGAAATTTTTGATGTATTTGTTGATAAAAATCTGGGTATCAACATTTACGAAAACTAAAATAAAAAATATCAAATTTCATTATCCGAACGTCGTCGGAACATATGCAATTGAGATCTCGTTGGAATCCTTATAAAATTATCTTTAATTTGATATATTTTTTACGAAAAAATAATTTAAATCGAGAAAGTTACATAAATTTAAAGTTTTAAGATGATTTTAATAAGAGAGAATTGACATTAATACCACTTATTTTTATTTAATAATTTTTTTAATTAAAAATATAATTCATGTGACATTATTTTAATCACTAGATCTCTTAATCTAATGACTAAGATTTAATCTTAATTTGAGATTGCAATTGATCACTCCCCTTTATTTCTATATATATTATTTGTATCTATGTATTCTAGAATCACTTTGGATTTTCTTAAAAATAAATAAAAACTACAACATAATTTTATTATTTTTATCGATGTATCATGTATGTATTCTTGAATCACTTATGCATCAAGGGTTTTCCATTCTTAATTCACTTTCTTTGTGCTCTTCGTTTATTTTCAATTCTTGTATTGTCCAATTCCATTTTTACATGGAAAAAATGAAAAACAAAAAATCCTAGTCAAAGTCAATTTTCATGGGTTACAAATATTCTTCGTAGTCTTTTTAAAAAAAAAAATTAAGGCTAATATTCGAAACATAATAAGTGCACTAACTAATTAACAACCAACTGATTGTTAATTACCACATACAATTACTATTCCTGCTATACTACAAATTCTTGACCACTATCACTACCTAAAATTCTAACCACCGCAACCTTGATTATGGGTGCAGAAATTATGTTGGAAACAAAGGATCTCAAAAGTGAAAGATTTGCTGATATTTGGTCGGTTCCAATGATTACTGCCTCCAAGATTTCGAGTTTTTGATACCGCAGACAAGAATAAACAGCCTTTAATTAAATCCGTTGCTCCTTTTTGTTTGACCAAGACCATCTAAAAATTGTAACCACACAAATTGTTAGTATTGTACATGAAACGTAAATAAGGCTTAAAACTTGCATATCATTAACTACGAATTCTATTAGAAATAATTCATTCTCAATCAAAACTTATAAATCACAATGAAGGTTTAATTAGGGGGACTTATGCCTCATATAATAAAATTTATTAACTGTTTGAATCTTTTATTGGGGCGGGGAATAATGATAATTAAGTAACCATTCTAGCTATGTTTATAATAAAATGATTATTAAGAAAAATAAAGAAATGGTTGAGACAAATGATACGAGTCGTACCAGGTGGTTGTAGTAGGACAGATGATGTTGGGTTTTTACATAATTACATCAATGGGAATGAAAACAAGTTGTTGGTAGATTCTGACTGATTATTAATTCTCTGTCTTTGATCATCCACTTCCCACAAAACCTGTCTATCACCCTGAAAATGATGTAAATTTTGTCCATGTTATAGTACATCATACTTATGTGAAAAACTAATTAATATATTTATATAAAAAAATATATACTATGTGTTAATTTGTGTACCTGGGATAAAGCATTTGGAATCTGGGATTGGTGTAAGAGAGAAGAATTATCTAAGACTAGATAGGAATTGGCTGTTGTGGGGCTGCATTGATGCATGCCTGCAGGCAACGGTGATGCCAAGCTATTAAAATTCTGCATGCATTTATTGGGCAAAGAAAAAAAAGGTTTAGATTTTTTTATCAAACGTAGTACTTATAATATTAATTGAAGGAACATATATTCTACATACCTGATAATCAGGTCCTACCATGAATGGTTCCAAGTCCATACCAAAATCATAGAAGATGGGATTCACAGATGCAAGCTTCATTGAAAGAAACTGCAAAAATAGACAATAACATATCTTGCATTTAATTAATTAATTTCTCCATAAAATTCATGTATATATAATAATATTAACAATACTCTCCGAAAATATTACTATTATATAAGTATTAATACAATATTAACTAATCACCTCAACTTGGTTTTGGAGTGATTGGACATACACTACAAAAAAGGAGGTGATTTGCTAGCACCATTGTGCTCGCAAAAAGGTAATAAAGTGCTCGCAACAACCCGATTTGCTAGCACACTGCGAGCACTAATTGTGCTAGCTATAGCGCTTGTAGCAAATTTGCGACCATTTTGCGAGCAAAAGTTATTTTGCTAGCACCTTTTTGCTCGCTAATAGGAGAAG
>NC_062970.1:33609805-33654147 GCF_023119035.1 Salvia hispanica
TGCGTTTTTGCTCGGGATTTTGCTTTCAATTTTGCTCGCAATTTTGTGAGCAGGCTATATTATGCTCGAAAGTTTGCGAGCACCGGTGGTGTGCTCGCAAAAAGTTGGTCGCAAACGGAAGCTTTTTTTGTAGTGATAGTTTATAATTTCATCCAACATGGGGGCCTTTCCAGTAACCTGTTCTTCACTCAAACCACGTGACTTTGTCAGGAGTAGAAATTAAAAGAAAACAAATAGACAATAATATATATGAAGACAAATTAATTTAATGAATTTGACCTTGTCACAACCAGGAACAAGAGTTTGTAGTAGCTTCATTCTCTCACTTATTTTCTCCCTCCGCAACTGAAACAGAAACAAAAGAAAGAAACCATAAATTTTCATATAATAAAAGTTTACAGTGAAATAGTTGAATACCTCCACTATAATAAAGATTAATTAAACTATTAAAAAAAGCAAAAAGGATTTTAGATTTTATATGCATATACCCTCTCAGCAAGACTGTGCCTATCAGTTGCTTGGCCCCTCCTTGCTCTTACATGAATATAACCTTTTTCTTCTTCACCTTCTTTCTTATCCTCACATTTCTTCTGCTTCTTCCCTCTCACTAGTTCTCTCATATCCTGCAACTCCAAACAAATTATTTTAATTTTTTTCACAGTTCCTGGAAAATCAAATTTATAAGAAATTGAACCTTGGAGTGAGCAGAATTGGATTTCCTCTTCTTGTTAAAAGGGGAAATGGTTTTGGGATTTAAAACTGAGGAATTACTTGAGGGATGAAGATTGATGGATAAGGCATTGTTTGGATCATGAAAAAGGGCACACATGTTACTAATGGTGGTGGAAGATGAAGAGTTGTTTTGCATTGCCAAGAAGACTGAAGAAAGTGATGATTTTTATGAATAACAAGATTTTGTGGCATCTCAGGTTTTATATAAGGGAGAAACATAGAAAAGACCAAGACTTTTGCTAAAATCCTCTTGCCCATGCAGTTACATTTAATATTTGACTGGTCTAGCTTCTCATATAGAGTATTATTTAAATAGAGAAAATTAAATGTTAATTCTTTCATTTTTCTTTTTGATGTCATCATGAAAACGTAATCAATCAAAGACCATTATACGGAGTAATAATTAAAACGTACTACTAGTTTAAAGCAGGGGCGGAGCCACTATATAGCCAACTGGGGCATTTGCCCCTCCACACCCTTCTTTTACTATTACATTTCTATAAGCACATTTCCAATTATATAGATCAAACACACTAATTGCCCCTTCTCAGATGTATAAAATTTTTCTATATGCTAAATTTTTGCCCCTCCTTAAACATAATCCTAGCTACGCCCCTGGTTTAAAGTAGTACTATAAAATATGGAATTATTTAATCATGAATTATCCTACAAGTTCGAGTCATCATCATTAACTACCGTTTGTACAAATCATGGCATGTAGTTTCATTTGGAGATGACCTTATCCAAACAATCGTCTTATTTTATGAAGCTTTTAAAAATGTAAAACAAATCACATAGAGCAAAATTCAAACTATTGGTGTGGAGGGGGCCATAGCCCCTCCTCTTCCGCCCATTGCAGCAGGGCTGGTTTGAACTTTGAAGCAATTGAAATAGCCATGCTGTACTCATTGCTATTAAGCTTTTTTTCTAAACTATATTAAATTTTGTCAGAGTTATTGAATCAGACCATTTCAAAAATGATTGGATATTTTTTTGGTTTATCAAATTACATCTTGAACTCTACTAATAATTTTCATGTCAACATATTCTACTATGTATTACCTATGAATAGGGATGATATATATAGGAGTATATATAATATAGACTAGTACCCCTATATTAATATCACTTCTTAATTACTATCATCTATGGTCGGCCCTCAATAGAACCGTCACTGTCTTCGACCCAAGCACATTGATTGGTCAAGACTAAAATGCTAGGAATTAAAACTTCATATATTATACTCCCTCCGTCCCAGATTTGTAGTAACATTTTGCCATAAAAGTCCGTCCCACATTTGGGGTAACATTTAGAATTTACCATATTAGCACATAAAATTTTACCCCAATATTCACTAAAATTACACTCAAATGTCATTATCTATATTAAAATAAATCAAAATAAAAATAAAAAACCAAAAAGTCAAAGAGGGACCCACCTTCAACCAACTCACTTCATTTATTACACACTCCATCATCTCACTTCATTTATTACACACTTCATCATCTCACTCCACCATATCATTTCATTTATTACACACTCCACCTCTCACTTCATTAATTACACACTCCACCAATTCCTTAAAACCCGTGGCATAACTAAATGTTACTACAAATGTGGGACGGAGGGAGTATTCTAATAGCCTACCAATCTAGAGGGCTAACTCTTTCTAAACTACTACTCCCTCCGTTTCTTCATAGTTGAGTCATTTTTCCACTTCGGGAAGTTCTTCATAGTTGAGTCATTTTTATATATGGTAACTTTTTTCTCTTTCTTACTTTACTCTCTCTTACTTTATTCTCTCTACTTTATTCACTTTATACTTTATTCTCTGATTCACTTGGATTTTACATGATTTTAGAGGGTAGTTTTACTTGGTTTTGATCATATATTGTGTACTTTAAGACATGGTTATAGCTACTTCTCTATTATGTTGGTATTTTGACCATTTTGTGAAGAATGTGTAGAAAAATGTACAAAATATATGGATGTGCAGTTGCTCAATGTTCGAGACAGCTTATCTGGATATTTTGAAGTCCGATTCGCATGTAATGCATACCATTCTCTTCGTCTTCGAAAGAGCTTCGCGTGGATATCTTAAACGTCTCAATCGGAGTTCGGTAGAAGAAGTTATGACCGTTTTACCAAGACTGCGCAGAGCAGTGACATAGCTGGCGACCCGCCAGGTTCGCATGCAAACGAACCTGGCGACCCGCCAGCAAAACACGAAAAAAACGCCGTAAGCAGCTGGCGACTCGCCAGCTTCGACGCACACCCAACCTGGCGACCCGCCAGCTTCGTCGGACAGCTTATTTCGGGCCCAAAGTCAACCCTAGGTATATATATGCCTAGGAAACGCCTCCAAACACAACTTACACGCCTTCAACCCCAAAAATACTACTTTTTCACCTAGGAAGAAGAGAAGAACGAGCAGAGGACGAGTATTCATCGCAAGATTGAAGACGAGACCTCCAATCCGCCCAATCCAATTCTAGGAGTTTCTACTTTTAGTTTTATTCTTGTTCAAACAATGTTTTTGAATATTTCTTTGAATATTTCTTTGACTTTTGTGTTGAACATGAGTAGCTAAATCCTTCGTAGAGTTCTACGGGGGAGATACAATGATTCTTATGTTTAATTGATTTCCTTTTTCTATGTCTTGGCTCATGTGGTTATTTTGATTTCTTCTGTGCTTATACATTTATTTGACTGATCACCTTATAAATGCATGTGGATTTTACTACAAGAACTGAGAAGTGAGTAGTTTAATTTGAAAGAGAAGAAATTGACGTCTTTGCCAATATAATCGAGAGATTTGAGCCTTTGAATGAAGCTAAGTATCTTAGGAGCTATTAGGAGTTGTTGCCTTAGTTCTAGGAAGGAGACTTCGGTTCTAGGTAGCAATCTACAAATTATATGCTTTGAGAAAAGATATAGTTTTACCTTAGTGATAGCTTAATAACCCTTGAGACCCTTTGTTGGCATAGTTTGGAAATTAGTTGAGCATAGGATAGTTGTTATCGATCCCGTAGGATTCTACCCTTCTCATCTTTGATCTACAACCGTTTTCTTATTTGCTTTTAGTTCTCTAGTTGTTTTTAATTGTTTTTACCTTGCTTTTAAGTAGATTTAGAAAACCCAAACTTTCCGATTCATCTAGATAGTAGTTGAGGTTGGTTCGTGGTAATTAGGTTGACACTCATTGTCTTTGTGGATACGATACTCTTTGCTTACTATTTGCTACATTAGCCCCGTACACTTGCGGGTATACTTGTGTTAAAAATAAGTTGAGTCATTCTCTCTCTTACTTTTTTATCTATTTATTTATCACACCTAATATTTCTTTCTAAAACTTCGTGCTGAAAAGTTTCGCCTCAACTATGGCGAAACGGAGGGAGTATTAACTACAACCAATTAGAAATCATTGGATTTTAGAAATCTAATTAATATTATGTTTCTAATAGTATCATCTATTATTTCAATTCTAATAGGGCATATATATGAGTATATGAGATCTTAATATGAATGTAGTAGTATTAAAAATATTAACACAATGATATGTCAACACAATTTTATGTTGATATTATACATCAATTATATCTGCATATTATGGTCTATATATTGATATTAATCCGATTATCAAAATATATGAAAATTTACGAAAATATTATCAAATTTTATCTTCCGAAGATATGCAATTAGGATATCGTAGAATCCTTATAAAATTATCTTTGATTTGATATATGTTGTGTGAAAATAATTCAGATCGAGATAGTTATTATACGAATTCAAAGTTTTTTTTTCATCGTTTTGATACTCAAGGCTAATATTATCATGAGCATTGATTTTATATATTTAGTTTTAGTTAGCAGGGTGTATATATTTGCATTTTAGTAGTATCTTGTGCATATATTTAAAGAGAGAGATGTAGAGATGGATGGGCATTAAAGAAGTAAGGGTTTTGTGTGAGACAAGTCGATGCCATTGTGTAGTGATTAGTTAGTGAGTAAATAAGGAACAGTTATAGAGTTGAATGGCAGTTGCTTTTATCCATCTAATTCAGTGAGACACAGAAAAAACATGGTGCTATCATTCAGGTAAATCCCTTATTTCTTCCCCCTTATTTTTAGGTTCAGTTTTGTCTATCTAAACCAAATTCAGCTCTCTGCCCTCATTTCTCTTCCCAATAAATCTCCACCAATCTATATATGGTTATTCAATAAATCCATCTCCGCCTTTTAGATATCGACAACTTCTTCTTTAATTTATCCACGAATAAATTGCTTATAGTAACATCATTTTCATTCATTTTTTCGTTTCTAATATTGGTTTCTTTTCTGTCCAATTAACTTGTTCAAGGCCTACATATATGTTGTACACGTGGAAATTAATGTTTTTATGGAGTATAATATATCAAGAAGTCCATTGATCACAACTCACAAGCTTGACTTCCATTAGTCTTTAATAGGCTTTCGATTTAGATAAAGAAAGCAGAAAAGATAAAAGAGAGGAGAGAGTAATCATGTTCGTAAATAAGATAATAATAAAAAAAATTATTTTATTTATCCATTCTTAATTCTAATAAAATATTCCCCATATATTTTTATAGTATGTTGAGATAAAAAAAGATATCTAGAAAAATAAAACAAAATCCTAACAACTAAAAATAAATCAAATACTATCAACAATGAAAAGGAAAACCAATTCTGTCAACTATAATAAATCATAAAATATATAAAGCTGAATAGTAATATAAAGATTATCAACTCACTTCCGAAATAAAGTAAAAGTCCAGATCTCTATTAGTCTTGCTCATTTATATCTATGATTTAGCATTTTATTTCATGAACTTACATATATCTCTAATTATAAGTTTAACGAGTTAGACTCAAGTGAGTATTGCATGCACGATCAATGGAAAGCTTGGATCGGATAGATTCATCATACTAGCTCAAAACTCAAATGCATGCATAATTTAAACTAATTAAGCTACCTCGTGATTATTAAATTTAATTAGAAACTGAGCCGAACTCAAATTGCATACACGAAAAATGATGCATAGAGGCTAGAGCTACACTGTCCATAAATTGCAGTGCATTAAATAATTTAGAAACTAAGGCACAATAAAAGGTTAGCTTTATATTCATCGTGTAATAATTGTTCTACTTTTGAAGCCCCCTGAGATGTAAGATCGATTTCGACGTATCATTCCATGAAATTCCAACAAGATCGATAACTGCTTCTTTTTTTTTAAGTAAGTTTATTGATATGTGACATGTCAAATCAAATAAAGTTAGCAAAATCTAGTTGACTCCAAATTTTTATGCATACATTATTATTACAACATGATGAACAACGTACGGCTACATCTCATTAATTACGGCACCATGCATGCATAAATAAAAAGCGCCTCAAAATAATTTTTTCCAAACAAGAAGGTAAGACTACTAATTTATGGGAAAATATGTTGAGGTTATGGAAACGTATACATTTTTAATAATCATCATCATAAATAAATGAATTGGTGAGGTTATAAAGTTACTATATACTCCGTTATCGTAAGTTTTAATTATAAATATGTCCGTTCAAAAGTAAGGATCAAAAAAGTTACGCTTCATTTTCAAACACAATTATTAATCTGTCATTTTCTTTTTAATTGCTATTCTCTCTAATATTTGTGGATATTTTTGTACTTTTGCAATATTATTCTCTCAAGTATATAGTATTGAAACAAAAATATCCATATTTATATATCAGAGAGATTAATAATTGCAAAAAAAAATGACACATCAATAATTGTGTTTGAAGATGAGGTGAGAGGAGAGAGAATAATAATTGCAAACATATAAAAATACCCATTGGGTCAAAAAATAACAAAAAAGCAAAAAGGTCACGAAATAGTGGGAAAATTCCACAGCTACATTACATTAAAAGTCAAGAGTCTTGTGGAGATGTTTTTAAAGAATGAGAACCGATTTTGATATTATTACATATATTCATGGACTTAACTTGTAGTTCTCTCAATTACAAAAGTACAAAAAATGCTCATCGGGTTAAAAAAATACCAAAAGGGCAAAAAAAAATCATAAAATAGTGGAAAAGAACTTCTGACAATATTAAATTAAAGGTTAGATTCCGTGCAATGATATTTTTAAAGAATGAGACCATGTTCGATATTACCACATAGTAGTTCAGAGTATAAATTTGCAGGCAGTTCTCTATTCTATTAGTGCTAGTACTTATTTGGCAATCCTATAGGATACCATTAAGAAATCTCATAATGCATTCGGTTTGAGAAATGATAAGCCCATGTGATTTGCAACTTTGCACTGTAGCAGGACTATAAAAACTGGGCTAAACAAATTGGGCTTTGCACAAACTTGGCTTCATGCAAATGAAAATAAAATATGGCAACACTCGAGAGATTATTCCATCACTATCAGTATAATGCTAAAGCTAATGCACACTAGCAATACAGATGTGCAACAAAAACACCTCAACAAATGAATTGACTACATGAATAAAGCAAAATGACTGATCAAATTATACATATTGATATCACACTCAACCATCACAGATCACCACTATCTCATCACTTCATCTTTGTGTTCATTTTGGTGCAGGATCATGGCTTCCACCACCAGTAGTAGGCCTGCAAAACACCGATGATTTTGTATTTTCGTTCATCTTTGTATCGAAAGAGAGGCTTAGGAGAAAAGGAGAAGCAAGAGAACTTACAGCCCAAAATAGACCTTGCAAGCATCATAGATCACCCATTGTGCTCCTGTGAGAGTCCCAATCATCACGATACGAAGAGGGAGGCCCCGAGTGCACAAGCCCCACAACCCAAGTTTGCTCACGGCCTGGTAATTAAACGTGGAGACATGCATCATTAATAGTAACACAAGCGAAATAGGAAAATCAAAAGGCGATTTCATGTTACGCACATCAGCTACCGTTGCACCCTTGGCATTGTTGAGGAACGAGACCAAGTTATCCGCAGGGTGGGAGATAGCAGCACAGAACACCCCGGCTATGTAGCCACCGGAGAAGCTCACACCAAGCTGCAACGCGTTGCTGCACTCCTGTTTTGGGACCGGAACAGCATACTTGTATATGGCCTCCACAGTATTCTCAAAAGTGGCAAACTTCATCATTGTATCTACACAAATTTATAAACATAATCATCAAATTAAAGCAAAGGCACATTAATTCCATAGTCAATTAAATAAGATGCAATAACATACATGGAATCTGCCTCCCCCAAAGTGGAACAATCCCTCTATAAAGCCTGCAATAGTTAACAAAGCAAAATCCATTGTGAATGCTTCCATAAAAAGAGTGTGAAAGCAATGGGCATACCCTGATATTCCCTCAGCCCGGACAAGCTTAGGAAGTCCATCAGCCAGGCCTGTGGCAAAGCCGGGCTGGGTTTGGACGCGGACCTTGACTGCCTCGAGGGGGCAGAGGGCAATGTCTGCGATGAACTCAGCTGACGCGGAGCCTGCCAGGTAGATGAGGGTCTTGTACTTGGCCGCGTGGTCGGGTCCAGCCACGTCGGAGTAGTACTTCTTGAAATATTCGTAGAGGCCATATTTGAAAGCTCCTTGAGCACTGTAGCCAAGCAGGGTTGGCACCCAGCCTCTGTAGAAACCCTTCATCCCCTGCTCCTTCAGCACGATTCCGAAAGCAGAGCCAATGCTCTTGTACTTTGCAGGATCAATCTGAGAAATTGAATATATAAATATAATCAACAAATCACAAGTAGAATTAATTAACAAAATGAAATACTAAGATATAACCTGCATGTTGCACTTGACAACATCAATAGGAGTGACGGCGGCGTGAGTGAGGCCGCAGCATAACATTCCGCCGGTCGTGCAAGCTGCGTAATACGCCGGCGAGAACATCTCTATTCTGGCCTCCGCTGGCGCCGGAATTATGAACCCCGACGACGACGGATTCCTCTGCTCAAAATTCACCGATTTGTAGAGGAAGCTGGGGATCAAGGATCTACGCGATGGCTTCTCCCCAAAATCCATTCTTCAAAGTCAGAAATTATCTGCGTTCAACTAGTGAGGAGAAGAAACGTTTTGATGAAAGTTGAATGAAAGAAGCGAATTTTGGAATTTGCCGGTGCGTTTTGGAACTTTAAGTGAAATGAAAAATCAACGCAACAGTGAATAAATACAGAAAGTGGATAGAAATTTCCTGGGCAGCTGTTGATTTTGCGTTTAACTTTAACATTTCCATTTTACTTTCCTTCTTGTCACGTAACTCCTGGTCCATGGGAGCCGCGATCAAGATTCTCTTTTTTGTGATACTAAAAAAAAGGAAAACAGGATCTCAATTAATTTTCTCATTTTTTATTTTTAAAATTCATTTTCAACTAAAATTTGGAGTGCTATAAATTGGTAGAAAATTGTATTTTCAAACCAATCCTTGAGCTGCACACAATTATTGAAAGAACTTTCCAGCCCATCTTTTAGTTTTAAAAAACGATGACAATTAAACTTTGACTTGACTATCATGCGGATATTTTATTGAAGCTAGCACTTAAACAAATATATTTGACAGAAGAACGTTCTTATAGTTAGCACAGTAAAAATAAATATCATTTTCTCCTTCTATTGACAATTCTTACCCTCCACTGTTTTCTTCTTAGTACTTAATTTATTGTTAGAGTTAAAATATTTGACTCAAATTGTACGGATATTAATTACTCTATCGTAGAGTTAAAATATTTGACTCAAATTGTACGGATATTAATTACTCTATCGCCCCGTAATAATGATCACTCTTTCCCATTCCATTTTATCTCATAGTAATAATTATCCCACTTCATTTTTATTATAAATGATACTACCTCTGTCCCTGAAAATTTGATACAGTTTACTATTCAGTTCGTCCCTGAAAATTTGATACACTTCACTTTTATCATTTTTGGTAGTAGACCACATATTCCACTAACTCAATCCTACTCACATTTTATTATAAAACTAATTCTTTGAAAGTAGGACCCACATCTCACCAACTGTTTCAACTCACTCTCCATTACATTTCTTAAAATCTGTGTTGAGTCAAAGTATAGCAAATTTTGGGGGACGAAGGTAGTAAGTAGTATTACATTCCATAACTCATTTCACACTCACATTTTATTATAAAACTAATATAAAAATGGATCTCACATTTCACTAATTTTTCTAACCAATCTTTTTTTACGTTTCTTAAAACTCGTACCCATGACAGGAATAACAATTATTGCAGGACGAAGGGAGTAGCATTCAATACACATCAAAAGAGTTATCCCTAAGAAAGAGAGCATATACATGAAAAAGAATAGTTTTATTTTTAAAATCAAATGCTCCACACATATAGGACGTGTTTGGTTAATTGGTTATCTCCAGTTAGAGAAAAATAATGTCGCCGGAACAGTGTATTTCAAGTGTTTGGTTTGCAAAATATCCTAAAGTGCAGCCCGTGTTATTAATCTGTGGCCCGTCTCGAAACCGCGAGATTTCCTCTGTTTAAGCTAGAGATGTATCTCCCACCTCCCCCTGCGATAGAGCAGGTTAGTGGAGGTAAAATTTCTCTCTCCCATTATTATCCCTCTCTCTCTCTCTTCTTCTCTCTTTCTCTCTACTTCATCTATCCTCTCGGCTCTCATCTCCTATAAAGTCTGAGCCATTTTTTTTTTCAAAATTCTTTTCTTTGTAAGATTGTTCTTGGATTGGAATGATTTTCCAGAGATTTCGATTGGATAATGTTTGAGGCGATGATGGTAGCTAAACAGGATCTGAGTCTCTTTCTTTTCAATATTTTATTTTGATTTGCATGTCTTTAATCCAGATATTTTCTGTAAAAAAAAATTGTGTTACTTTATTTTATAATTTTGATGTGTTATGTATCTTGTCTGCAAAAAATTTATGTTCTTCAATGCAGTTCGTCATTAGTTTGTGTTGAATTCTTCAATTTTGGTGTTGGGTTTTGTTGCTTTTTAATTGTTTTTATTCCTCATAATAAAATTATTTAGTGGTGTTGGGTTTGTAGTTCGCAATCTATTCCTTTTTTCTGAAAAATTATGGATTCAATGATTTTGTCATATGGTTATTTCATTTTCACAATTTCATTGATTTTCACATCAAATATGGACCGTTTGATTATTAACATAAGTTTTCTTTAATCAATGATAAATATGCTTAAACTTGATAAAATTAAGACTACTATATTCTTAAATAATCAACAAATTAACTACTGATTTAGTTAATAATCCAAAAATATTTATGGTAATATTTACATTAGTTTTTTTTCTGTAAGGATATTTCTGTAATTTCTCATCTTAACTATAAACAAATTTGTGAACTTATCTAAATTAACCAAACAGCATTATAAAAATTATATCTTGACGTTATCTTACCGGAAGCCCGAAACTACTATCTTCGAATAACTATCTTACTATAACCTATGAATGAAACCAAACGAGCCCTAGTGTATAAGGGGAGTGTTATATTGCTAACTCATAACTTAATTGCTAACTACAACTAAATAATAGACACTAAATATTTAAATTAAGGGCTTAGATCATTAATCACTAAATGTCAATACGATCAACGAAAAACGTCAATAAGGTCATAGGATTAATTACAAAAAATATCAATATGGGTATTAATGTCAATTAACTACATGTTTAGTTATAACTAACTTTTAGAAGAAATCCCAAAATTTTAAATTCATATAACATATATCAAATTAAAGATAATTTCATAAGGATTCCAACGATATCCTACATGCATATGTTCCGACGTCAAAAATTGAAAAAAAATCCGAAATTTTTTAATTTTTTCGTACAAGCAGAAATGTCAACATACTATATAAAATATGTCAATATAAAGAATGTCAATATAGGGCTGTCAATTTTTGACACGACACGATAATCCGACACGAATCCGCACGAAATTATTGGGTTTGGATCAAGTCTTATTGGATGCGGGTCATTATTGGGTCGACCCACTAAGAACACGAAAAAATCGGGTCGGTCGGGTGCGGGTCGGGTCGGGTAACCCGTTAAAAATTAATATTATTATTTTTATTTTGAGTAAAGATAAATTTGCAAAAATTGTATACACAAAATGCCCTTCAAATTTTAAAAAGGATAATATTAATTTATTTTGATTAGATAGCATCATTAATTACATATTTTTGTGACTAATTTGACCTTATTTATAATTTTTCATTTTTCATTTGTATTGTTGTACAATATGTACCAAGACCCTTATTAAAAGATAAAATTTTAGAGAGAATAACCATCCATAGTATTTTAATGGAATAATAATGGAATAATTTTTTATTCATTTTATTTAAACTATCACAATGATATAAAGATAAATAAATTGCTTTTTTTTACAAAGTATAAATTAGGAAAACACTCTTTTGTTAGGAAATTCTCTCATATTATTTTTGAAACCATTGATATTTTATCATTAATTTCTAACTTTTAATTTTGAAAATAATATTATACATATTGGTTGATTATTCTATCTAAAATTATTAACATTATAATATGGGTCATTCAATGATGAGACATTGTTGGACTCAACACATATAATAGTAATACAACATTCAAATGTATAGCACTTGCTCCAAAAATTGATAAGATCATGAAAAATTATTAGTATTACTATATGATAAATCACAATATTTTCAATATTTCATTTACTGTATTATTTTAATATTACTTTTATAATTATTTTCATAGTGCGTAATAATATCATAATAGAGATGGTATGATGATAACATGTGGAACCCAACATGTAAGTTGTAACATATCCTTTAATTATATGACTGCTATATAAATTGATATATTTAAATATTATGATATATAAAAGGCGAGTTTTGGCCGTAATTTGATATATTTAGAAGTTATGGGATGAATTTGAATTATTATAAAATATGTAACTCTCATGAATATTTATTTAAATATTTTAATGCTTTGACTAATCTTTAAATAGGATAATGAGCATTTAACAAATTTTGTAACCTCTATTCTCTTAATTTTATAATTTATGATGTTTTAATTTCATGATTTCTCATATTCTAATTTTGTGCCTATAAAAAGCATAGAGTTGTAGATGAATTACACATTCACCATTCTCTCTCAAGCTCTCAACATTTTATTGTATATTTTAGAGTATTGCTCAATTTTTGGAACTCCGTCAAGTTCATCGGTGCCAGCGGGTTTGAGAAGTTATACACGTTAGGAGGAAGACGTTTCATCTTTGGGGATAATACGTCAATTCGAAAGTACTAACCGTGATGTACTTTGTCGTGCGGAAAGAGGGTTTTTCTCAACTAGACTTATAGTTCGGTTTATTTTATAATTTTCGTTGTAATTTCCATTTCATTTTTTTTATTGCAATAGTTAGAGTACTGCGTGTATATGGTTCGAGAATTCTATGCTAATATTTTTTACAATTCTTAGAGATGGAAGAATTGTAACATCCTTAACTCAAACAAGCATAATGTTTATCTTCATCTTTACACAATTTATTATTTTATATATTTATATTCCAACTTGTGCTGTAATTATATTATATGGTGTCTCAAAAATAATATTTTATGACTTATGATGAATTAATAAGTGATGCATAATATGTATATTTGCAATGAGATAATTAAACCTTTCAAAATAGAGTTGATCAAACAATTAGTTGTTCAAACAAAATAAAATAGTTTACAACCAAATTTTGGTTTACTAATAATACTATTGTTGAAATTAGGATTTGGCACTTAATTGTTCCGGGATACAACTGATTTTCTATAGAGAATCTAATTATCTTATATATAGGTGATCAACTAAGTAAAATATATACTTATATTAAATATATTTTACAAAAAGAAAATTTGCAGCATTGAGAATTGTAAAGTAGCATAAAAAATAATATAGATTTTTCATATTCCAACAAGCCACGTTTAAAAGTACAATAAATAAAGGTAAACGTTCCAACATTCAAAGGGCTATCATTATTCATTAATATAATAGTGTTAATTCAACCAATTAAAGTAATATTTTTTGTATAGTTTATCATTTGAATTTTTTTATGTTCATAGTTTTGACATTTTGAATATTATGAGTTATCGATTTATTATTTTGTTAAAAGTGTGATATACATTATTTTTAGTTGAGAAATATGAAGGATTGTTTTAAACATATTTTTTAAATGTGTCTAACGCTTGATATAGTCTCTTCATCGTTGTCCAAATAATTGTGTCTACCTTGATTCCATTTCAAATATGTCTAATTTTATGTTTTTAAGTGTAAAATGCATCGAGGAGCATATATTTATTGAATTTTTATTATATGTATATTTTTCTATTTTTAAATTTTATATAGTTATATTTTCATATTTTAATTAATTAATTAACAATTTAAAAATATGTGATAAAAAATATATTTTATCGTGCATCGCACGTGGGTTAACACTAGTTATGATAAACCACAACAAATTTTAGACCCATATTATAAAATTAATTTATGATTAATAATCTGTTATATATTATAGTGCATCAAATGATACATAAGAGCTAGTTCGACGATAGAAGGTTGTTGCTATCAACGTCTAGGCGTGTGACACTTCAAGTATATTAGTTAATATATTCAAAATATATAATTATGTCTTCATTCATGTAATTTTGGATAATAATATTAAATGACCATGTAATGACCCTACTTTGCATATTTCTTCATGTGTTATAATATATAGAAAATATTTAAAATTACAAGCTTCAAATTATATTTCAAATTACAAAAATTAAAGTAGTCGAAAGAAATGAAATAATACAATGTACGTGAGAGATCCAAGTGAAAAATAAAACTAAATCAATTAGTGTTTAGAATAAAAGGATAATTTGAATAAATTTATGAAAAATAAGTTTATACTTATAGATACAAAACGTTAATTCAGATATTATGTACTAGCAAAACTAATCAACAAATAATTTTATAATATAATTTATTTTACTATTATATTCTTTTTATTTTGATTCAATAAATTTAATTTAATTTTTAGTATTTTCACTCTTTTTTGTTTTGTTCTTTTTACTTCTTTAGTTCTTTTATCTTGTTTCAAATTTTTTTGTTGGGTTTTGGAACAAAAGTTATGTATTTTGTTGGGTTTTTTTGGATTTTGTTGGAGTTTTGTTGTTTAAAATGGAACATCTTCATGCTATATGGCTTTTTAAAGTCTTGATCATTTTTTGAAGCAATATGTAATCGTGTTGTTATCGTGCTTAGGTTGTTGTCGTGTTGTTATCGTGTCGGGTCAACCCAAAGTGGTTCGTGTCGGTATCGTGTTCAGGTCGATATCGTGTTCTTATCGTGTCCAGGTCGATATCGTGTTCTTATCGTGTCGGGTCAACCCAAAGTAGTTCGTGTCGTTATCGTGTTCGGGTCGTGTCCAGGTCGTGTCCGGGTTTGAAGGTGGCGGGTTGGGTTCGTGTTCGGGTTTGGGGTTTCCATAACAGGTTGGGTTCGAGTTTGGCCTTATTGGGTTGGGTGGTTATCGGGTTGACCCGATAACGACCCAATCCGCACGATTTGCCAGCCCTATGTCAATATAAGCAATGGATTAACATTCTTAAAGCATTGTGTTGACATTCTCAAAGCATTGTGTTTAGACGTCACCAAACCGAACCGGCCCGTCCGAACCGGCCCAGAACCGTCACCGGCGGTTCGGAACCGTGAACCGGAACCGCGGTGGCGGTTCGGAACCGGATAGGAGTCGGCGGTTTAGGCGGGCCGGTTCAGGTTCACGAAAAATCAAGAACCGTAACCGCCGGTTCGCCGGAAACCGGCGGTTCCGGTAGCTTTTCAGGGTTTAGGGTATAGGCATGCAGGCGTAGGCATGCCGACTAAGAGTATATATATATACTATCTATTTACATTTATAATTTATTGTTTTTTACTTCAACTTTTTTTATTTAAGTCTTTTGATTCTTTTGTAATTTCAATTTTCAACATTTGTATTTGTAATATCGACATTCACATATCGTTCAAATTTGTATGATTGTATGATTGTTTCAATAAAATTCCAATTGTTCCAACTCCAATGTCGACTTCTACTCCATTTGTCAATTGTCATTCTCGTTTTATTTATTTATTCGATAGTACAAGACTACAACTACACCTACAACTCTACAATTAGTACTATACCGGAATAAAATTAAAAAATAAAAAATAAAAAAATTCGGCATTGAACCGGCGGTCCGAACCGGAACCGGCCCGGAACCGTCTGGAAACCGCCGGTTTTGAACCGGCTTGGAACCGTGACTGAACCGGAACCGGAACCGGAACCGTTTGACCCTAGGCGGGCCGGTTCAGGTTCCATATTTTTTTGAACCGGAACCGCCGATTCCGAACCGGGAACCGGCGGTTCATGAACCGTGGTGACGTCTATGTGTTGATATTTTCGAAACACTATATTGACATTTTCATCCAAAACCATAATTAATTTGATGTTTTTTTTAATCTTTTTTTATTTTATTAATAAAAACGAAAATTATACGTGGAAAATTGTAGACCACACATTTTCTAAAATCCTACGGCCTTAAATTAGTTATAGTTAGCAATTAAATGATAAGTTAGTAATTGATCACTCACCTTGTATATAAAGATAAAAAAAATATATGTTTCTCAAATTAAATCCTAACAATATAGGTAAATAAATAACAGAAATAGTCTAACAAATCAAATCCCGACAAGTGACAAATAAATCATAAGATATAATTTGATACTCCCTTCGTCCCTAAAGAGTATCCACTATTTCCTATTTTGTCCATCTCAAAGAGTATGAACATTTCAATTTTGGAAACTCTCTTCTCTCTAATGATATGTGACACATTCTCCACTAACAATACTAAAAAAACTTTAATGCATTAAAATTCGTGTCGAACTCAAAGTTTATATTCTTTGGGGACGGATGAAGTAAGTAATATGTAGACAGGTCATGTTAAAATGCATTTAGTATCCAATCCGTAACTAAGACCAATCCTACACCATTAGATCTTAAAATGAGTGGATGAGATTAAAGCTCGCGTATTTCAATAAATAGTAGATAAAATATCAACAAAAGGGTAAAATGGTCAATCTGTTATAACATACTCCCTTCGTTCCACAGTAATGGGGGCGTTTCTTTTCGGCACCGTAATTAAGAAAAATTGTGTTAGGTGAGTTAAGTAAAGGGAGAGTAAAGTGAAAAATGAAAAAAGGTAGAGAGATGAAGAGAGAATAAAGGAAGAGAGAATAACGTAAGAGTAGAAAAATGTGTTGACTTTTACTAAAAAAGGAAATGACTCTATTACTATGGAACGTACCAAAAGGACAAAATGACTCTATTACTATGGAACCGAGGGAGTAATAAGTTTTACGATTTTTTTATATCAACATAGTGTATTACAACACAAGTACCAGAAAATATCAACAAAGTTTTATTGATATTGTACATGCATTATATTGAGATTGTTTGATGCATTTATTGATATAAAATCTGATTATCAACGTATACGAAAATTGAAATAAAAATTATAGAATATCATCATTCGATCATCGTCGGAACATATGCAACTGAGATCTCGTTAGAATCCTTATGAAATTAACTTTAATTTAATATATTTTTCACGAAAAAATAATTTAAATCGAGAGAGTTACAAAAATTTAAAATTTTAAGATGATTTTGAGGAGATAGAAAGTGGTTAGTTTTAACTACTCATACCATATAAGAATTGACATTAATAACCTTTAACTTTATTTAAATAATTTTTTTAATTTACTCCCTCCATCCCACAAAGATTGTCTCACTTTGATCGGGCTCGAGTTTTAAGAAATGTAATAAAAAGTGAGTTGAAAAAGTTAGTGGAATGTGAGTCCTACTTTTATATATTAGTTTTATAATAAAATGTGAATAGGAATGAGTTAGTAGAATATGAGGTCCACTACCAAAAATGGTAAAAAGTGAAATAAGAATAATTTTGTGGGACGAACGGAAATGGAAAAATGGGACAATCTTTGTGGGATGGAGGGAGTAAAATATAGTCCACGTGACATTATTTAACTACTAGACTCCTAATCTAAAGGCTAAATTTTGGTCTTACTTTGTGATTGCTAATTAGTTAACAATTGATAATCACTCATATGTGGACTATTATAGTACTTCCTCCGTCCCTCTGCAATAAATGTGTTTCATTTTCAGCACTCGTTTTAAAAACATGATAATAAATAGTTAAAGTAGAGAAAAAAGTAAACTAAGAAAAAGAATAATATAGAGAAGACTCTTATCTATATTATTATCTCTTATTTTACTATTTTCTCCACTTTAATTATTTATTATTATTTTTTCAATCTAGTGTTCAAAATAAAACGCCTGTATTACATAGGAACAGATGGAGAGTCTCACTTTTCAGGCATAAATTACATGACTATCTATCTTTGTATTAACACCCCATGGTTGACACCAAAACTGAAAAGTTCACCAAAAATGGATGATTTGTGTGGAGAAATCTATGCAACAGAGACATTAAGCTATATTGTTGTTGACTTGTTGAACTTAAGTGTGTGGGAGGAAAGTTGTTCTCTACCGTATTGCTCATAACCATCTCGACAGCATTGTCACTGTCATCATCTTCATCATTGGAATCATCCATAAGATCATCACCATGATGCTCCAAAGCTTCCTTGATGTCTTCCACCACCAGCTCGACCACCATTTGTTCAACCAGAATGATAGAAATCCTCATGATGTGATACATTAATGTTTCCCAAGACTTGTCATTTATAAGATTTCACAGATATCAAAACATAATAAATAGATCTAGCCAACAAAAACTAGACCTAAAGGGATATATATGGAATAAGATAGTGGTATAAGGTGTATTGAAGTAGGGACCGAGTTTCTCCCAACCCAGTAAATCTGATATCTTGGCCGGTGGTAATTAATATCAAGGGTGCTAGGATTGGTAATACATTGAATCATATCCTAAACGAGTCTGAATTGATAATATCCTCAAGAGCCTTGAGGAAAGGAACCATCAAGCTTTCACGGAATTATCATAGGAAAGTGTAAATTCAGCATATCCACCCTACAAGTTGCGACACTTGTACTGTTGTACGGAAAGAAACTCTAAAATTACATTCATATCTATTGGCTCAACGCAATTCATTAATGTAGTCTTCTTTTTACCTTCTCTATTACACACTATACATAAAGCCAAGCAATGAAGTCGCCTAAAATTTTGATACCATATTTGCAGCTGTTAATCGCCACTATGCGATCATATTCATCGCATAAAACCATTCCATCTTCTAATGCCTTGAAATTCTTACCAATTATAAAGGGCTTCAATTTTTCATTGCATGCCAGTATGTACAAACGAGAAAGAATAGTGTTCATACAGGGGAAATCAATATATTGATATACTACTGAATTCAGTATAAAAAAAAAACGTAATTCAGCATAACCATCATGCATTATTAATCTATACTTGATCATAAAAAATTCATCAATAAAAAACACCTTAATTCCCTAAGCTGTCCGAGAAACAAAAAATTTAAAATTTGACAGGATAAATACTCCATATCTTCAGATGAAGATCTATCATCCATTGTTTAAGAATTTAATCAATTAAGAATATCATAAAATTTCTGACAGAATTATCATGCAACTAAATCCTGCAAATTTTTTGAATTTTACACAACTGAATTGATTCTATAAGTTTAATTTAGAAAAAAAGTGCTAATATGGCAAAATATGATTTGTTAAATAATGATAAGTAGAATTGATCTCGATTAAACGAAGAGTTGATTTAGATTTGAGAATTCTAAATATGGGAATTGTTCGAATTCACGTGCCTGTCTTGAATGTGTCACGTGCGAACCATCATCAGTTAGATTAGCAGGATGAAAAATGGAAAAAAAAAGGTTGATAAAGAAAAAATAATTGAAAGCAAATGTAATTATTAATGACCTTAATATGTGAATTTTGCTCTGATCATTGACAAATTTATCACTTTTGCGTTTCTTTCCTGTATCTATCAATCTCGATTTCGATCCATAATTATTACCTGTCGATCCGAAATCAATTTCTGCAATAGCTGCAATGCAATTTTACGCGCAAAATTAAGGTACCTCCAGGTTCCAATCTGCTATACTTTGATTTGCATTTTTCCGTTTTGGCTCCATTTCTGTTTTTTGCGTTGCTAGATCGGAATCTGGTCGGAAAGCGGTCGGTTCTTCCTGTAACGGACCGGAATTTCGGCCTCCACGGTAGGCTTTCACCTAATTCATTGTTTAATTTTGAATTTATCTATGTGTAATTTGGTTGTAAAGATTGTTTCTTGATTCATCTGCATGTGGATTTGCGATTTGTAGGTTTGAATTGGATTAGATTGTTGAGAGATCTTGGAAGGTTCACTCTATTGAGGATCTGCGCATATACTTTCTTTATTTTTCTGTTAGAGATTTCTGATTAGGTGAAGTGATGGCAGCTCCTGGGGGACCTAGGCCAGGGAATTTCCCCCCGAATTATAACCCGAATTCCCTTTCTAATAATATGCAAAACCTACAAATTAATCAGCATAATCAGCAACAACCGAACAATGCTGGTGCTACTGCCCCTAGACCTCCTCCGAATGCCACACCATTCGGCCAACGGGCTCCAGCTTTTGCTGGTAGTAGACCAGGCCCCCCTCCCCCTGGTGTGTTTCCGAGGGGCCCGGTACCGCCCAATGCTCCTGCTCAAACTACACTGCCTCCAAATATGGTTTCTTCTAGACCTGCTGGTCCACCACCTGGGTCTCAGCCGCCTCACTTTGCATCAAGACCACCACCACCTGGGGCAATGCCATCATCCATTGGTGGACCTGTTGCTCCCTCACCTCCTGCATTGGGGCCTCGTCCTGGATCATATCCATCTTCCCCTCTGACATCAGCTCCCTCCACTCCTTCCCAAGCAAGTGGTTCTGGTCCAGTTAGTAATGGACCGCCTCCATTTGCACCGGGGATGACACAAAGTGGGCCACCGTTCCCTCCTGCTATAGGTAGTATGCCAAGGCCATTAGTTGGACCTCCACAACAACCAGCAATGTTATCATCTAGGCCTTCTTCTCAGCCAATGCAAATGCAATCTAGTTTTGGCGGTCCACCTACTGCTGTATCATCTGCCTCTGGGCAACCTGCACCGCCATTTTCAGGCCCACCACAGAATATGATGCCCCCTCTGGGTTCATCCCCATTTTCAGCCCCAAATACAGGCATGCATCAATCTATAAATTCTCCTTATGGGATGCAGACATGGCCAGCACAGCCACAACAGGTTAATTTTATCATCTTTACCGTTCTCCTATCATGTATTGATTTTTTGTGCAATATTGATAACAATTCATTATGCTGCTAAAATACATTTTGAATAACCTATAAACCATGAATAACCAATACATTAATGATGCTTTTGAGCTTTTGATATCAGTGCAAGAGTGTACTCTTTTTTGTATCCGAGACATAGCTTTTCTTGGCATTTTTAATAGGAAATGATCATTCAATTTCTGCCAAACTTCTATTACTGTTATGGATAATTTCTAGGCATACAATCTAATAAGAGTTGTGCAGGAATGCATTGATCTTTATGATGATTTCAATATGGAATGTTAAAATTTTAAAAGTGAAAGGGACTTATGAATATGTGAGAGAACTCAGAAGAAAGCTAAAGTAAACTACCTAGTATTGCAACTACCACAGTAACACTATGCATAGGAAGAGTACTTTGATTACTGGCCTCCAACTTACATTTCATTAGCTATTTCTATGCAATCCATGAATTTATATTTTAAACATATCGTATTTATTACTTGAGAAGTGAATCACATAGTAGAAATTACTTTTGTTTAACTGAAGCAGTATTTTAAGTATATACTAATACTCCCTCCATCCCCTGATAATTTTCCACTTTGGTTCCGGCATGGGTTTTAAGAAATGTAAAGGAAAGTGGGTTGAAAAAGTTAGTGGAATATGAGTTCCATTTTTATATACTCCTTCCGTCCACAAAAAATAGAGCAATTTGTGTATGGCATGGGTTTTAATGTAGAATTGGTAAAGTAAGAGAGATGGGAAAAAAGTAAGAGAGAAGGAGAAAAAGTAAGTGAGAAGTTGTGTTAGTGGAATGATGTGTATGTTTATTATTTGTTGAAAACTTTCCATAAATAAATGTGCTCTATTTTTTGGACGGCCAAAAATGGTAATTGTGCTCTATTTTTTGTGGACAGAGGGAGTATTAGTTTTATAATAAAATGTTAGAGCATCTCCAACAAGGAGAGGTAAATGAAATAGGTATATTATCTATTTACCTTCTCATAAAGTGAAATATACCCTTCCAAAAAATAACACATTCCAATGGAAAAAGATATATAGAAAGGTAAATCAATAAAATAATACTCCCTCCGTCCCAAGGAAGATGACCCCTTCTTTGGGCGGCACGGGATTTTATGCAACTTTATTTTGTGTGTAGAGAGGAAAGAGTAAAGTAAGAGAGAGTGAATAAAGTAGAGATAAAGGTTTTTCCATTTTAAGTAATGGGTCATCTTGGTTGGGACAAACTAAAATGGAAAGTGGGTCATCTTCAATGGGACGGAGGGAGTAGTATAAAATGCATTGAAAAACATAAAGTGTAATACCTTCTCAAATACATTCCCCATTGGAGAATAGTTTTTCATGAAAAGAAGGCAAATATGGTAGTTATAAGATTTTACCTCTTCAAAATGGGAAAAAGGTATAATACCTTCTCAAATACCTTTTCCCTTGGAGAATTATTTTTCATAGAAAAAAGATAAATATGGTGGTTATATGAGTTTACCTCTCCATTTACCTCTTCCTTTGGAGATGCTCTTAGTGGAATGAGTTAGAGGAATGTGGGGCCTATTGACCATTTATGGTAAAAATTGAAAGTGGGCAATTAATGGGGGATGGACGAAAATGGCCAAAGTGGACAATTAATGGGGGACAGAGGGAGTAACATATATCATGGAACTAGGACTTGGTGCAATATAATTTTGTTTTCTTTTGAAGCATGTAATGTATAGATGAAAGTACCATAATCTAGTTTTACATTAAAGCTTGTGGTTGCAACCAAGGAATACCGAACCTTATTTCTTGCAGTTAAGGTGGTTTAAACTTTACTACTTAATGCAATATGAGTCTTGTATAAACCGCAAAGTCACTTGCTATCAATGTCTTTGCATTAAATTTTGGGGCCAGTTATTACTCGGAAGCTTCTTTGAACAAACAAGAAAGGATTACTCTTGGTTCAGGCTCCCTCTAAGTTTTGATATATATGCCAGGTTTGATGGTTAGAAGAATGTAACGTTTTTGGACTCGAACAGATGTTACAATTTAACTTGAACATTGAACACCTTGCCACAACTGTAGAGTTAACTATAATGGCATAGATGATTTCACATCTGAACAATCATTAAGGAGGATGTTTATATGAATGTGGACCCATTCTCGCTTCGACTATGGTCCTTTTGCTTTTGTTAGTTATGTAGCTCAATAACATCATTGGACTGCTTGATAATCTACTTCATTTTACACACTAAATCTAGTGTCAATGTCTAGGGGGCACCACCTCCTCCCGGGTCTATGCAGCAGCCTCCACGGATGTTTGGAATGCCACCAGGACTATCTCTTCCAAATCAAGCTATGGCTATGAGCCATTCAGGCCAAGCTAAAATTGATCCGAACCAGATTCCCCGTCTTGCTCCAAGTGCTTCTGCAATTGTTCATGAGACCCGTCAGGGCAATCAGGCAAACCCTCCCCCGGTAATAATTTTCTTTCTTTGGTTTAGTTTAAGTCTTATATATTTACCCAAAGTTGATATTCCCTGTCCAAACTGTTACCCTAGTAAGATTATCTTTTATCACTTCATATGTGTAGAGACTTTATTTGTCCTCTTTTTACTCATTTGTCACTTCTTTGTGAAGCCTGCAACAAGTGACTATATAGTTAAAGACACTGGAAATTGCAGTCCACGCTACATGAGGTGTACTATCAATCAGGTTTAAGTATTTAATTGCATCATTGTTTCCGACTACATTTCTACCTGTTATGCATGAATTCCTCCTTAAGTTGAAAGTGCTAATAACAATGGGGTTTCCATTTGTTTCATTAGGTTCCTTTGACTGTGGACCTTCTATCTACATCTGGAATGCAGCTGTCTCTATTGGTCCAGCCTTTAGCTCTTGCACATCCATCTGAAGAGCCTATCCATGTAAGTGAAGCAGTCCGTGGCAGAAAAGTTTGAGTCTCTTTTGTTCGACATGTTATTAAATGAAGAATTTGGTGTTACTCTAATCCTTGAGGAAAATTATACGTAGTACTTTTCTCACCTAAAAGGAAATTCTAAAATTCTGTTATATGTTCCAACTATGTTTAAGTTCATCTGCAATACTTGCCATTTTTAGATTTGGGGGTTACATGAACATGACCTTTGTCAGGATAATTTTATTGGAACTGAGCAACTCTAAATTCTTATTTTATTACTGCTAGGTTGTAGATTTTGGGGAAAGTGGTCCTGTTCGATGTTCTCGTTGCAAAGGTTACATTAATCCTTTCGTGAAGTTTATTGACCAAGGAAGACGTTTCATTTGTAACCTGTGTGGTGAGGAGAATCAGTCCTTTTCTTGTTCTTTTTATTTGTAGTTACTAGTTAGTGACTTGTCAATTATTTGTGGAGTTATATTATCATAATTCTGTAAATTCAACTCCATGGGGGTGTCCACTGTCTGTTCACACATAGCCAAAAAAATATGGAAATAACTGATTAAACTTTGAGTTATCTTATTGTAAAATGAGCTTTTATAAAAACCTAAACCCTGACCAATTATTGCTTGGACCTAAGTTCTTCATTACACTGGTGGTGGAAGTATTTTCTGTGTTTATGGGCAGTTTGTTTCATATCTTGAATATTTGCTCAACCTGAATGTTGGGTCACATGTATGCAGGATAACGATATATTATTGCCAAGTATTTATTGCGTTCACTGTTCTATTCCTTGTTTTCTGACTTTTACTTATCCCTTTTTCTTGGTTGTGGTGCAGGATTTACGGATGAAACTCCACGTGACTATCACTGCAACTTAGGTCCAGATGGCCGGCGTAGAGATGCTGACGAAAGGCCTGAACTATGCCGAGGAACAGTTGAATTTGTTGCTACTAAGGAGTACATGGTAAGTTCCTCGTGTTTCCTCGATTTGGATCCAGCACGTATTGAATTGGGATGATATTATCTATAGGAAACATGTCTTGGATTCTATAAATATTAAATAACCAATCATTATGCTAGATGTTATTTAAAAAGCACACCTCTAAATCGAAAAATGAGTATGCATTTTGTAATTTGAGCTATCTAGGGCATGATTTCCTATCCAAGGACTAAGGTATGTAATTATATTGTATTATTTGATAGAAGAAAATAGGTAGTTTTTCTGCAAAGGATTGTGAGCATTTTTTTTTTGTTTGTAGCCTGACTTTTCTTGAGACTGTGCCAAGCCAACAGTCTGATTATTGTAACAAGTACAGATATACTCCGTCCCATACAAATAGTCCATATCCATTTATGGAAACCTTTTTCTCCTTTTTTACTTTATCGTATATGGGCCCCACCATCCATCACATTATTTCAACCACTTTTCTCCTTCTCTCTTACTTTACCAATTATGCATTAAAACACGTATCATCTCCAATTAGCCTATTTCTATGGGATGGAGGGAGTATGTAAAATCAAGTGTTAAGATCTAATTAGTGTTTAATTAATATTCTATGCAGTCTCTAGAGTTTGAGCGCATACATACAACGTTTTGTTGAATTACTTTCGACATTCATCATTCATGTTTGTGGTGTAGGACAATAAAACTTCTATTGCATTTATTTCTCTATGAAATAAACAACTTTCTTATTTTTTTTTTTCATTCTGTCTCATGATTTTGCTTATGCTATTTTAGGTTCGTGACCCAATGCCTGCTGTATATTTCTTCCTTATTGATGTATCTATGAACGCTACACAAACTGGTGCAACTGCAGCAGCTTGCAGTGCCATCAAACAAGTGATAGCCGATCTTCCAGTAAGTTTATGCCTGTACTTCTAATGTGATAACATTTTATATGTGGACCTTCCATCTGGTCAATGATGAATTAAAGCTTCTAAGGGGACGTTTACTTTAAGTTATGGGATAGATTGATGATAATATAAGATTGATTATTTGATGGATAAGTAGGTCAAAAAGCTCAAATTTAATCAATCCACCAAATTCCATCACAGTAAACAGTGCATTAGCTTGGAATTTTTTTATTAATCCATCCTATCACTCAAAATAAATGCCTCCTAGTGGTTTCTCTCTGAAAGGGGAAACTTGGAGGTGGGTGTATGAGTGTATCAACAAACTCAGGAAAAATGGAATTCAATATTTAGTTTGGAGTTGTCATGATTTGTTTAATTTTCCAAGTAAGTTTTGGTAACACCTTTATCTTTAAACTATTTTTGGTTGTTGATAATTGTCATAATATTTTATGGACTTGTAAGAGCTGTGAAAGGAAAATACGATTGATTTAGCCACTTTATGGTGTTTTTTTTGGGAATTTTTTAAAAATTAGTTTTGTGAAGGTGGAGTATAATTTTGAACCAAATTAAAGAGGACCACCCGCTAGGTTTTTGTTTATTATTAGAGCGAAATATCAGTCTGGATTGACTATGTTTTCTGTGCAGAAGGGTCCTCGTACAATGGTGGGCATTGCTACATTCGATTCCACAATCCAGTTTTACAACCTAAAACGATCCTCACAGCAGGTTGGTAAAAAATTTTCATCTTTCTGGTGAATGAATTCATTTTATATGTTCCTTGAATGTTATTTACTCTTTACTTGTCAATCGTAGTGTCCAACTATTATGTTCTCCGTTAGTCATTTTTGTGTTGGTCTTAAACTTGTACATTCCAGGAGCTACATGTGGTTGATCACAATGGCTTTGGACTTCACTCAGTGCAGTGGGTGCTTAGCTTTAATTACATTTTCTTCTTTCTTGTTTCAGCCATTGATGCTCATTGTTCCTGATGTTCAAGATGTCTATACTCCACTGGAAAGTGATGTCATTGTTCAATTTTCTGAGGTTGGTATCATTCTTTTTCTAGTTTATGTTCTTTCATACTAGTATGCAGCATGTAACCCCAAATTGTGAAAACATAGAGAGACCCTATTTTTATGACTGGGTACAAACTAATGTTTTCTCCTATTTTTCAAACTTCCCAAGTGATGGAATTTCTTTTTGGTATCTGCAGTGCTGTGAGCATTTAGAAATGTTGCTTGACAACATTCCTACAATGTTCGAGAGCAATAGAATTGCTGATTCAGCTCTTGGCGCTGCTGTAAAGGTATGGGCACATATAGTTTTTTTAAGTTTGTACTTTTTAACCTATGTTGTTTGCCGTCGTTTAGCTGTTGTCTAGAATTTACAGGTGGATGGAAGTGCTAAGTACATTATGTTCAATAATTATCACCTTGCATATGAAAACTTGTAATTGATCATGAGCAGAGCAGACTACCTGATACTTAAATCTTATTGTTCTGTTTCTTACTTTAGGCTGCTTTTCTGGCAATGAAAAGCACTGGTGGCAAACTTTTAGTTTTCCAGTCAGGTAAGCTGCGAAATATAATTGTATTAGTTTTATGATTATGCAAACTCACCCCCCTTAAACATCTGCCTGTCATACTAGTGTACTGAAATTTATGATGTTGTAGTTTTGCCGTCGTGTGGCATCGGATCCCTTTCTGCTCGAGAGGCTGAAGGCAGAAGCAACATGTCGGCAGGAGAAAAGGTCTTAATGTTGCATAAATCTGCATTGTTAGGACTGATACTATGATAGTTTTCATAATGCCTTTCTTGCCTCCAATTCCCTTTTCGCATGTCCGTATATAAAATTTTTTTGCAGTTCACACCATTAAGTCTGGCCTATCTAGGTGTAATATTAGTCTTGGATCCTTCTCTTCTGCACAGCAACTTGATCACCAGTTGGTACAGTGTTAAGCAGATATAATCATGATTTCCCTTATATTTCATATACCCGAATACAAATCAAGTGCAATAACTAGTTTTTAATCCTTTAATTGTGATTACTTAACTTTGGGATGGTGGCCATCTATTTTCCACTTATCAACCATTGCAAAATGGTAATTTCAACCATTCTTTGGCCGATGAGTATAGTATATTAGTACTGGTGAAGTAATTATCAGGGTTAGGTCGTTCGGGAGATTATTGTTAGAGCTAGTGTCTACTTTCTCTGTTGCTTGGACCCTCAGAATTTCTTTCTACTCTAATAGGTGTTCCTTTTGACTGTTATTAATGAATTCTCTAATATTTATATGCTCTTTCTACGGGCACAAATGTTTCTATACAGTGCAAGATTGGAAGTTAAGATAAATAATAAAACAGCTAAATTAAATAAAATAACAACTAATCTCATTCTATTCCTTATGATGGACGATTCCCACGATAGTTCATGACCATAAGAGATAAAATTCCCTTACAGTTGCAATAAATGCTTGATTTCAGGAGGCTCACAAATTGCTTCAGCCTTCTGACAAGACTCTAAAAACTATGGCAATGGAATTTGCAGAGTACCAGGTGACATTATACTTTCTAGTGTTGAGAATCCATGATACTGACACTATCATCATGTTTTTGTTTTAGAATTGGAGCCAGCTTATTTCGCCTCTCATTTTCATTCTTTCAGGTCTGTGTTGACTTGTTTATTACATCGCAAATGTATGTGGATATTGCTTCTCTCTGTGTTATTCCAAGGACAACTGGAGGCCAGGTAATTGAACAATATTAGAGTGGTCATGGAGTACTATGAGTGGCCACTATATGTTTGGCTGTTGTATCACTTTCAAGTGATGGATTATCAGTCTTTTCGTTGTCTGATTGCGTTATTCATTAGGATGGCTATTGTGTTATTTTCAAATCTGAATCCATGTTTTACTTCTATAGGTATACTATTATTATCCTTTCTCTGCCCGTTCTGATCCTGCTAAGCTGTACAATGATCTTCGGTGGAACATCACAAGGCCCCAAGGGTTTGAGGCAGTGATGCGTGTTAGATGTAGCCAGGTGAGATTGTAGAAGTGCAGTTTTTTGAACTTTTGAATTATGTAACAATATTGTTTGGCAAACAACTCTTCAATTGAAGGCTAAGTTATATTTTTGTTGTTTCCTGGATAGGGTATTCAAGTTCAAGAATATTCCGGAAACTTCTGTAAGCGCATACCAACTGACGTTGATCTACCTGCGGTATCCCTCTGTCTATGTCTCTCTCTCTCTCTCTCTCTCACACACACACAAGACAAAAAAAACCTCCTCGGAAAATATTCTGAAGCATTTCCAACCTTTTGTGTTGAAGCTTCACGGAGTCTCACTTATTGTAATGATGCAATTGCTGAATAAGTGGTTCCTTCATTTAAATCCATGAAAGCGCAGTGTTACATGTGGTGTTGCACCTAAATTGTTCTTAACTCTTCTATTGGTTAAAATTTATTATTACAAAACCCGGTTTTTTTTATTGCTGCTGCTCATTTAGTTTCCTGGTCAGATTTTTTAAAGTTGTTTGATCTTCATTTTGCCAGATTGATTGTGACAAAACAATAATGGTCTCCCTGAATCATGATGATAAATTACAGGAAGGCTCTGAGTGTTCTTTTCAGGTACCACTTTATGTTCCTCTGGAACTCCATCTAACAAAATCATTTATCTCTTGTCTTATGAATTGCAATTTCCATGCAAAAGTTCCTGTAACTATCTCACTTCTCATTCTCTTATATTCAGTATTCATCCAATCACTTTGTATGATAATGTTGTCCAGTGTGCCCTTCTTTACACCACTGTACATGGACAAAGAAGAATCAGAGTTTCAACATTGTCCCTGCCTTGCACCAACATGCTGAGTAATCTATTCCGCTCTGCTGATCTAGACACCCAATTTGCGTGTATCACAAAACAAGGTACCTGGTGTCGTAGTTTTTCTGGAAATGCTATATTAATTATTAAGTTTGTTTGTATATATATTGTATTGTATGGAGGTATCAATACTAATGAGTCATTCACTTTAGCCTATGCTCTTTCTTATTTCTCCTGCTCCTACATATATTTTCAAATTTGTTCTCTACATGCAGACATGTAGCATAGTATTACCGCTGACTCTTTTGCTCTGTTATGTTTCACATCACAGCTGCTATTGAGATTCCTTCAGCTCCTCTTGCACAAGTCAGGGATCAAGCTACTAATGTTTGCATCAACATATTATACTCGTACCGGAAGTTCTGTGCTACAGTGTCATCGTCAGGACAACTTATTCTGCCCGAGGCACTTAAAATGTTGCCTCTCTATACACTTGGTACATTCTAAGTTTCTTTTAACCATATGTTTTATTACTAGTTTTATTGCTAGAGTCGTATCCCCAGTGCCCCTAGTATATTTGCAAACATCTCATGTAATTCAAACTCCCCAAGTTCCTTGTAACAGTAATTCAAACCCCCCAAGTTCGGCTCTAGAAATTAGTTCTCCATTGATCATTGAGGAATGTGCTTGAATTTTACACAACATATATGTCCTGTCCTATGAGTGCTTCCTTGAAAGTGTTTTTGTGAATTATGCACATCCAAAGCGTCTTATTTAAGTGGTTAAAGTCTTTTTCATGATAGTTTCATATTCGGTTTTAACTATTTGCTTTATGCCTTTTTCAGCTTTACTCAAATGCATTGGATTACGATCTGATGGAAGAATTGATGATAGGTCCGTTTGGATTAATTATGTCTCACCATTACCTACTCCTTTGGTGATCCCATTGGTGTACCCTAGAATGATAGCACTTCACGACCTTAATGAGAAGGTACTGAGATTTTGTGACATACATACCTTTTGTTGTTTTATGTATTTCCTTCTCATACACATTTTGTCATACTGTTTTCTCAGGAATTAGATGATTCCATTATTCCCGTTCCAATTCCACTTTCCAGTGAGCATATTGCTATTGATGGAATATATCTTCTTGAGAATGGAGTTGATTGTTTGATTTATGTCGGTGAAGATGTTCAGCCAAAGATTTTGCAACAGATGTTTGGCATTTCATCAACTGAAGAGATTCCAAATCAGGTACTGCCATAAAGAAATCTGGGTGTACAGTGTTTCCAGTTATGGAATTTCCATAGAAAATGTGATCAAGTCATATACTCCTACCACATAATTTCCATGCATTCATTTGTTTGAATAGCTTTTGTTGTGTACTATATCTTACACTTTTTTGGATTCATAATAGCTGTTTCCCTTTTCTCATACCTGTCACTTATTATTGCTTTTAATCACGGAGCTCAGCGTATCTACTTAAGTGACACTTGCACATATTCAGCACAGTGTCTGTACAGTAACTAGTTATGCATGATTCTTCTATTGGGCAAAGAGACAGGGGTACTTATGGCCTTTTTTCTTCAGTTCATTTTGCAGCAATATGACAATCCCTTGTCAAAGAAGCTGAATGACATTGTAAATGAGATAAGGCATCAACGATGTTCTTACCTACGGTACAAACAAGTTCTCGTTATTCGTTGTACGAGTTGATATTATATTTTGTTCTCTAATATTTTTAATAATTTTTCTCTTCTCTTTCTTGTTCTGCAGCTTGCGATTATGCAAAAAGGGGGATCCAACAGGTTCGTTTATCACAAATTCACCACAACTTGACTCTCTTTTACAAAGTTTACAAAGTTCCTTCAAAGACCCTAAAAATCCATGGGAATGAAAACGAATTGTATGAAATTGTCGGAAAATTAGAGGAGTCAAGAAAGCATAATTTAATTAACAGCATATGATGTTGGGTTCTGTAGGAATGGCTAGAATGAATACCGGTGTTATTTTCATTGCATAGTAAGGGCTCGTTTGGTTTGCTTGACCTGATATGACAAGTTAAGATATTGTGTAGATTTTATAACTATATTTTAAGCTTCCAAGGATCTTATTTTTTTACAAAACTAGGAATTTAAACGAGCCCTAAAAATGCTAGTAGTTTAAAAGTTCCCATCTTCTCGTTGTTATTAGCATGATTTCTTATGTTAGAATAGTGTTGCTGCTCCTCAAGACTGCCATTAATTATACATTAATTTTTGTTTGCAGGGATGATGTTCTTCTCGTACCTGGTTGAAGACAAGATGGCTAATGGCTTCTCATACGTCGAGTATCTAATACACATTCACCGGCAGATTCAAAATAAAATGGCTTGATCAGCCACTGGCAAAAGTTTTGACACTTTGGAGAAGAACACATGAGCTGAAGCTTACAATATCTTGATGTTTGCTGCGGCTCTGGGATATCTCGAAGATACATCTTTCCATTTCCAGTGAGGTTTGGAGGTTATAATTTTGCTTAGAACGTCATCACTTTTTAGGTGTTTCTTGATATAGATCTAAAAAATATAGAATAAAACTCAAAAGGAGTTGATTCAGGTTTTGGATATATTCCCCTATTTATAATCTTTTGCTGCATTGTTTTTTGAGATGTAGAACTCATAATGTTGTATAATTATTTAGATTTAGTGATCGTTGTTGATCCAACTTGTTGTAAGCCACACCCTTGACTTTCAATTCATCAAAATTTTCAGTCTTGTGATTTAGTGCTTTGTATGCTGATTCCGGCAATGCAAAATGGATACGAGTATTTGATTTGAGTATCATTAACCAAAATACCATAATAAATGCGATATAAACCCAAACATTTTTGCCGTGCTAGTCTCATTCCTTACCCCTGTCCTTAAGTAACAATTATTTTAAAATGTGTATGTGAAAGTATATTTTGATTTATAATTTTATAATATTTTTATTTTAACATTTATCACAAAATTATATGTAAAAATTAAAAAGAATTGTATATTTCTCGGCACACAGTGAGATACATTAGTTGCAAATTAACACAATACTCATTTGTATGTGTATGTATTTAATAAAAAATAGAAATTCTTTTCTTTTTAGCATGTTTCTTAAAATAGAAACTCCCTTTGAAATTGACCCTACAATCCACTAACATTAATTCCATTATTTTTTTTATCTTTATTTCTCTTACTTTATCCATTTTGCATTAAAACTGTGTTGTTTCTAAAGTTTCAATGTTTAGGAAATGGAGGAATATAAAATTATCTAGAGAAATATTAGTAGTTAAAAATTTTATAATTTTTTTTGTAATGAATTGGTTTGATAGCCTGAATCAAAGTCAAAGATTTAGGATTAAAATTAACGATTTGTAGCTTGGGTTGGGTCGACCTTACGGATTGTTAGGCTATTCAATTATGGTTCATTTGGATTAATTGAATGGCCTAACAATCCGTAGGATTGAGTCAAACCCAAGCGAGTTGCCTAATTCATATCCCTTATGCTAGATAAACTTCTAAACAAATACTACTAAGTTTTATTTGCTCCTGGCATGAAAAACTATGTTTATGATAGAATTAATTTTGATACACCTTCACCAAATGTAACATAAAAAATTATATAGTAGTATGAAAGTTCATTGAATATATTGATTTAATGGTATATAAGGTTTTTTAAAAGAAAATAATCACATCTCAAATCATTATTTCATTAACAATGTTGGTTAACATGAGAACTAGTATATCAATTTGTTTATATATTTATATCAGTTGGAATTATAAAACATTAGCATCACAAAACCCTTCTCATAATCATAATTCAACCAACATTGAGTTAACCAACTATAAATGTTCAACCCTGCTCAATCCTCATATCTAAACCATTCTCTCGTTTATATATTTATATCAGTTGGAATTATAAAACATTAGCATCACAAAACCCTTCTCATAATCATAATTCAACCAACATTGAGTTAACCAACTATAAATGTTCAACCCTGCTCAATCCTCATATCTAAACCATTCTCTCTTTTGTTACCCCAACTCCCAAATCAATAATAGTGTCGATCTAGAAGTGATAATACCTATTTTGGAGTCAAGTCCATTTTACATAATCTTTTAAAACTTTTGCTTATTTATTAGTACTAGTAGTAGAAAAATGATATTAATAGAATGATAAAGAATGCAAAAGAGAAAGAAGTCCATTTTACGTAATTAAGTTAACGAGGAATGATATGCTACCTATTTTATGTGAGAATCACTTTCATTTGATGCATGCTTAATGTTGTTTGTTTTGATTTTAAACAATAATTAAAATACTATTGAAAATTTTAGTTTCACAAAATTTATAACAATCAAAATTTGATTTGTTATTTTATTAATTTATTTTTAAATTATAGTGAAAACGAACAAATTGAGCTTTGATTTTTTATGAATTTTGTGAAATTAAAATTTTCAATAATACTCCCTCCATCCCAGATAATTTGTCTAATTTTACCATTTCGGTCCGTCCCACATAGTTTATCCCATTTCACTTTTTACCATTTTTAGTAGCCATATATTCCACTAACTTATTCCTACTCACATTTTATTATAAAACTAATACTACCTCCGTCTCCCAAAATTTGTCCCACTTTGACCCGACACAGGTTTTAAAAAATGTAATGGAAAATGAGTTGAAAAAATTAGTGGATTGTGAGTACTACTTTTATATATTAGTTTTATAATAAAATGTGAGTAGGAATGAGTTAGTGGAATATGAGGTCCACTACCAAAAATTGGTAAAAGTGAAATGAGACAATTTTTGGGGGACGAACAGAAATGGAAAATATGACAAATTTTCAGGGACGGAGGTAGCACATAAAAGTATGACCCAGATAATACTAACTTTTTTCAACTCACTTTTCACTACATTTCTTAAAACCCGTGCCCGGTCAAAGTGAGACGAATTATCTAGGACGGAGTGAGTATATTTTAATGTATTAGAATCAAACTAATATATAAATCGAAATTAATAACATTAAATAAGTGTAAAACGAGAGTGATGCTCACATAAAAAGTTCACATAAATATGCATATCATTCCTGTTAGAGCATCTCCAACAAGGAAAAGTAAATAAAAGAGGTATATCATCTATTTACCTTCTTAAAAAGTGAAATATATCATTCCAAAAAATAATATATTCCAAAAGAAAAATGTATATGCAAAGGTATATCATTTAAATAAAATAATATAATAGTACAAGATGCATTAAATTACGTTTTCCGTCCCTCTTCAGAATAGAAAAAAGTACTCCCTCCGTCCCAGAGAAGTTGACATACTTTGAAAATGGCACGGGATTTTAGGAGGTTTTGTTTTGTGTGTTAAATGGAGAGAGAAAATATAATTTTTATATTCATGTGAGAGAGAACTTTTTCCAAAAAGGGAAATGTGACATCTTTTATGGGATAAACTAAAAAGGAAAGTGTGCCAACTTTTCTGGGATGGAGGGAGTATAATACTTCTCAAATACCTCTTCTCTTGTAGAATAATTTTTTCATGAAGAAAAGATAAATGTACTAGTTATATGACTTTACCCCTCTATTTACCTCTCCACTCACGCTCTTACCGTAATTTTTTGGGGGTCAAATTTTGAAGTCCAGTGATATTTCACTCACAGCTCTTCCTCCCGCCAAAACCCATCTGATTATCGGAGGTCCTCTGAATTTGTTTCGTTTTTTTTTGTTTTGCGTTGTTTTTATTTTCCATTCTTCTGCGCTTAACACGCAAAATTGCACCGTCTCTCTGTGTTTTTTTTTTTTGTTTCGAAGGGTTTCTCGTTTGATTTGTTGCATTTTATGTACGAGTTTATGTATCAGTCCGAAATGGATTTGATTTGTTTTAGATTCGGAAAAATGTAGAAAAAAATAAAAAACAAATGGCAGGATGGTTGAAGAGAGAGAATGATACTCTTCAGGGAGCACAGAAACTGGGGGTTTTGTTCGATCTAGGAATAGAAAACAATGGCGGTTCCGATGTTAACTGCACCTTCACTAAATTTCTGAAGGCTTTTTTGGAAGATGTTTACGGCATTTCTTGCTTGAGATCGCTGCCGCCGGTTATTGGTGAGGGGCAGGTTGTTGATCTGCTGAAGCTTAAGATTGTTGTGAAGAAGAGAGGTGGGTATTGCAGAGTTTCGGAAAACGGGCTATGGAGCTCGGTAGCTGCTGATTGTGGGGTTGATTTGAGGTTTTCAGCTGCTTTAAAGTTGACATATGTGAAGTATTTGGATTCATTGGATAGATGGTTGAGGAAAATTGAGAAATGTAGAGAGGAGGGAGTGAGTGATATTGTGGAAAGGTATCTGGATTTTAGTCGGTTTTTGATTGGCTTGGAATCAGATCCGAAGGTTTTCATGTCAAGTAAAATTGAGAGAGGTGATGGTTTTGTGGTAGTGAAGAAGAGGGAATTTGAAGGAAATAAGGGGTTTGTTGGTATCGATGTTAAGGGTGCCGATGATAAGTGGAGCAACAAAAATAGCGTTAGTGATGATGTGAATATTATAAGTAAGGGGCAATCTATTGATAAGGGCAGTGATGGTGATGATCTACAAGTGGATCGGGACTCCATTAGTAAGAAAAGGAAACTAGAGTGCTACACAGGCACGCTGAATTGGATACATAAAGTTGGAAAAGATCCTACCAGGGTTACTGTTGAGCCATTACCTGAAGGGAAGAAGTGGAAATGTTATGGGAGTGAGCTGCCGTGGAAGCAAATTCTCGTTATTCGTGAGGCAATGCTTTTGAAAAAGAATGTCAATGCAGGGTCTCAACAATCTGCTTGGCAGGTCTGCATTTCATTACTCTCATGGTTGAATTAAGTTGATGAATAGCGTATATGCAATTATGCATGATGTGATAGTCAGCTGGATTATGACCAGTCTTAAGATGCATGATTTGTTGTTCTAACATCTATGGTTAATGATGAATCCAATCAAATAAGCCATTAAATGCCTTCATCTTTATGTCTGCTTTTTGGTGGGATCAGTTACAGTATGTTAACATTGGTCAGTTTGCATCTTCATGTGCTGAGAACATCACCACTATTTCAGCATGTAATGTGTCGAGGAACTTTGTGTTTTGAAGACTTGTTAGTTGCTGGTGTTTCTTCTACAAAGACTAATAATTCTAGCTATATAATGGCCACAAATAAGTAGAAATATGTTAATTTCTTTTAAATAATTAAGTGAGAAATATGATCAAGCTGACATTCTGTTGTATTCAATCTTATTTTTAGTAAATGCTAAGTAGTTTTAGTTTTATCTTCTCTGGTTTGCTTATGTCTCTGAAATTGGTATTGTGGCCGGTTTACTCAATAGACAGTTTCCAGTGTGTATAACTTCATCTGTTTATTTGTGTTCTATGTTTAGATGTGCAAACTCCATGAGCCCAGTTGCATATTGTCATGTAGAGGCATTGTGTGTTATCAACAGTAAATTGCATGCATCATAGAGGCCAGACCTTCTTTAAACGCGCTTGGTGAGTTAAGAGTAGAGTAAATATACTTGGATCTCGTGAAATTCTGACTGATAAATGCAAACACTAAAGAAAAGTAATACTCCTCTTGTTGAATTCACAAAACAAAAAATCTATGAAAGCATCCATGTTGAGTTGCATTAGTATATTTGTCCGTAAACATAGCAGATCACATATCATCTCCACTTTCAGAACAAACATGGCTTTGAACAATCGAACATATGAGTTTCTTGATTCAAACAATTTCTTCTTTCCTTGCAGAAGAAGCAAAAGATGCACCCGAGCATGTATGATGACGACCAATGTGTTTCTGAAAGGTTAAGGTGCAGTCTGAGGGTCCTCTCCTCCAAGGATCCTTCTCAGAAGTCAAGAAATCGGGGTGGAGCTGAATCATCTTCCTCAGATTTTCAGACCAACGAGGATAATGTTGACTCCCCAATCTATTTGAGCATCTACAGGAAGAAACGAGTCCCCATAGGCTCAAATCATCAAGCAGATTTGCTCGAGTTCCAAGGTGAGGATTATGAAAGTGAAACTAGATGGTTGGGTACCAAAATCTGGCCTTTGGATAAAGCAGAACAAAAGAAGAAAAGCCTAATAGAAAGGGACCGTATAGGAAAGGGGAGGCAAGAGTGTTGTGGCTGTCAATTTGCAGGATCTCTTGAATGTGTGAGGTTCCATATTAGAGAAAAGAAGCTGAACGTGAAGCTTGAACTTGGCTCCGCTTTTAATCTATGGAAACTTGATATGATGGGAGAGGACGTCGCCTTCTCATGGACAAATGAAGACCGGAACAAGTTCCAGCATACAGTGCAGTCCAACCCTCTCTCATCAGGAAAATACTTCTGGAACAAACTCTTTAAGCATTTCCCTCAGAAGGGAAGGGAAGCCTTGGTGAGCTACTACTTCAATGTCTTCCTTCTCCGATGTAGAGCCAACCAGAACAGAACCAGCCCGGTCAACATCAACAGTGATGACGAGGGGTCAGGATATGGGCCGATTGCTAATAGATTTGGTGCTGGTTTGAATTTTTGTTCCCCAAACAAACCTCATTTGAGTAGCAGATAGGTTGCTGAGGGAGGCATGAAAAGTGCATTTTTTTTTGTTCGATAGAAGCTCATTTTGATTTCGCAGAGTCAGCCATGCCCGGTTTGAGGTTCACAATTGGTTGAGTATGATATGTGAAGGACAATCAGAAGCAATTGAAACATATTTTTAGTTATTCTCTCCGTCCTGAAATAGGAGTCCTATTTAGTTATGGCACGAGTTTTAAGAAATACTATAAAACAAAATAAGTTGGTGAAATGTGGGGTCTACTTACCTTTATTTAACCTTTTCTTCACATTTCTCAAATTTACAAATTTTGTAATTAAAATTTATGCCGTCTAGCTACTACTAAGATCTATTTACGTAGTATTACAACTTATGAAAGAAAACGTTATTTAGGTTGCTTGATTGTTGTTGTGTGGTGGAGTTAAGATTTCTATCAACGGTTTCTTGATCTTAAAAAAATACTAGTACTAAAGTAAAAATAAACACAGAGAATATCATTTTGACATTAGCTAGAGTAAAAATTACTTTTACCAATTTATGTATTTATTTTTCAGGGGGACTAAAAGGCTTTGTTGGAATGTATGAATGGATACAGATTAAATTTATCGAACGTATATATTTATCAATCCACCATTAAAAGTTCTATATTATTCCCTTCGTCCCAGACTCCCAATTAAATTGATGCAATTTTTTTTAGGTACGGAGGTTAATAAATAGATTTAAATGGATCAAGTGAAAGATGATTAAAATAGAAGAGATAAGAGAGAGTAAAGTAGAAGATTGAATAAAATAAATGTGATTAAAAGTTGTCTTTTGTAAAAAAATGAATACAACTCAACTTAGTAGGGATATCCTTAAAAAGAATAGCCTCAACTTAGTTAGAACTGAGAAAGTATCATTTTGGGATGTCCACCATTAAATATCACATTTTATTTTCACAATTTATGATTAAAACTTTCACATTTTAAATGACGTATTTTACTAACATTTCATTATAATACTTACACTTAACATATAAGAATAAGACTATCAAATACTTTTACCACACATTTTTTTCTTAAAACTTTTAGAATCAGTTACACATTTAATCCCAAGAGGAAGGGAATATAAATTTATAATTATATGATTGGCAAAAGTATAAAATTAGGAATTGTAATTTCTAAATGAATGTGGGATTCATCATTCTACCCAAGGTATTAATTATTTCCATCCATAAAAATATAGTTTTAATTATACGAGTTTTAATATAGAATTATTAAAGTCAAGTGAGATCGAGAAAAAAATACAGTATGTATTAGTTGAGATATTGCTAATGAAATATTAGACTCATTTAATTGCAGAGAAAATTTTATAAGATCTTGTTAGGTTGAGATTATTTACCTTAATTGAGAAATGAGATGCAATATGGGTCACTAATCCATAAGATTCATGTAATGTCAACATATAACACATTATGTCAACAAGGGGGTATAGTTGTAATTACATTAATAAAATGGCAGAAAACATAAAATTATATTTCAAACCATTTTCTAAAATCTTCTCTAAAACTATCGCTGAAAACCTGCAAATCTTCATAAAATCGAAGACCTTCAAAATCGAAGACCTGCAAATCTCGCTGAAAAATCTGCTGATCTTCAAATTTCAATTCGTAGACCTTCAAAATCGAAGAGCAAAATTGAACAGTTTTGTGCAATGACGATAGAAAAGCAAAATTGAAGACAATCGGCTGAAGCGCCGATTGTAGCTGAATCGGCTGAAGCAACGATCGAAGAGAATCGACATTCCAAATCGGCGGTGGTTGAAGCGACTTCTTCAGGTTGATGAATTTTCAAAATCGGCATTCAAAATCGTCGTTCATCCGAAAATTGAAGAATTTTCGAACAACAGACGACTAATTCGATGGAGTTTGGTTGAATCTGAAGTTTTTAGGTTGATTTTATCGACTTCGATTATGTTTTTATGCTTTATTTGTTGATGCCTAGTCAAATTTGTTCCTAATCAGTTTTTTTTTTTTTTTTTTTTTTTTTTTTTTTTTTTTTTTTTTGCTTTTTCATTTTTAGGTTCGAGTACACTTCATAATTAAAGCCTAAGGGTTATCTGATGGATTCTTCATCTTATTTAGAGTCGACGTCGATGAATGTTGAAGGTATTTTGGTTGATTTTCATTAACATGACTTTTTTGTACTTTGTTGGTGAATTATACTTTGTTGACATTCTATGTAGAATTTATTGATATCATGTATACTCTCTGTTGCTATTATGATAATATCTTGTTCACATAAATGCAAATCTGATGATATTTGAATTGATGTGCATTCCTATTGACTTCTAATTTGCTTGTCATTCCAGTGGTAGACATGCTCTATTATATTACAGAGATTTTGTGTTGAACTAGGCTAAAGTTTTATTGAAAGCACGAAATGTGAATATTCTGTATTGAAATATTTATTGCAGAACTTCACAAGAAGGAGACATGTGAAGCTGTCACCATGATTGAAACACCACTTATGGTAATTGTTGGTGTCGTTGGGTATGTGAAGACTCCTCGTGGTCTTCGCTGCCTGAATACAGTTTGGGCTCAGCACTTGAGTGAGGAGGTAAAGAGAAGGTTCTACTAGAATTGGTGCAAGTCAAAGAAGAAGGCATTTTCCAAATACTCGAAGAAGCTGGAGACTGACGAGGGGAAGAAAGACACCCAGGCACAGCTGGAGAAATTGAAGAAATATTCTTGCGTCATTCGTGTTCTGGCTCACACTCAAGTATAAACTAATTTCCTTTTTTTTGAAATTTTATCACTAATTATTTTTTTCATCAGATTTGACTATAAGTTTAAAGTTTTCTATTGCTATTAACTATTGTATAGATAAGGAAAATGAAGGGATTGAAGTAAAAGAAGGCACACATGATGGAGATACAAGTGAATGGTGGGACTGCACAAAAGGTTGATTTTGCATATGGTTTCTTTGAGAAACAGGTCCTCATTGATGTTGTTTTCCAGAAGGATGAGATGATTGACATTATTGGTGTCACAAAGGGTAAAGGGTATTAAGGTGGTTACACGTTGGGGAGTCACCCGGCTTCCTCGCAAAACCCACAGAGGACTTCGTAAGGTCGCATGTATTAGTGCAAGGCATCCTGCTAGAGTTTCCTTCACAGTTGCTAGGGCTGGACAGAATGGATACCATCATCGAACTGAACTGAACAAGAAGATCTATAAGCTTGGCAAGGTTGGGAAAGAAGAACACACATCCTCTATTGAGTTTGACAGGTTCCAACACTAGCATCTTTGCAATTTGCATTATATATACTTCCATCTGTCAATTCTTTCCATTGAAATTGATCATATCAGTTTAAACAAATAACGATTTGTTAGTTTGTGAATGAAAAGATCCAAATACAATCTAATGTATGGAAATACTATGTTTTTCTCGTTTATCTAATGACTTGTATGTTGATTGATTGCAGGACTGAGACAGATATTACATCAATGGGTGGATTCCCTCACTATGGTGTAGTAAATGATGATTACTTGATGATCAAAGGCGGGTGCGTGGGTCCTAAGAAAAGGGTTGTGACTCTTCGTCAATCTCTCCTCAAACAGACATCGCGTGTTGCCCTCGAGGAGATTAAGCTGAAGTTTGTGGATACCTCATCCAAGTTTGGACATGGACGTTTCCAGACCACTGAGGAGAAGCTGAAGTATTATGGTCGGGTCAAGGCATAAATTATTTACTGAAAAGTAATTACATTATTTGACATCTAATGGTCGGCTCATTTTTGCACTAGTCTTGGACAACTTAGTTTTTTCTCAACTTGTTTTTCGTGATAGTTTGTGAGAGTTATATTGTTATATTGAGTTGTAATCTTCTGATTGATTTTTCATTCTTTCCAATTGTTTTTTTAACCTAATTGTCTCGTAGATTTTTCAACTTTACATGCTGTGGCACATGACATAAAGAAATAAGGCAACATGAATGAGTCAAGTTGGGCCGGAAACAAATGCCTTTGAATCATATCAACTTTACATAAGAATACAAAATTTTCAAATATCAAATTATTACAAAATAGTCAAAAGCCCTTGCTGTTGTGTTTGTGGGTGGAGGAAGGTGTTATGGATAGGGTTGAGAGTCCATGGTAGGGTTGCAGAATCACTGGAGAAGCTAATGGTTTGTATGTGCAGTTGACATGACTTGTATGTGCATTTGATACGATATGGCTTGTACGTGTAGTTGACATGGTTTGAAAGTGTAGTTTACATGGCTTATAATTGTTTTTGACATGGCTTGTACGTGTAGTTGACATGACTTGTACGTATAGTTGACATGGCTTGAAAGTGTAGTTGACATGACTTATAATTGTTGACATGGCTTGTACGTGTAGTTGATATGGCTTGTACGTGTAGCTGACATATTATATACCATAGTTGACATGACTTGTATGTGGAGTTGAGACGATATGCACTATAGTTGACATGACTTATATGTGCAGTTGACACGATATGGCTTGTACGTGTAGTTGACATGACTTATAATTGTTGTTGACATGGCTTGTACGTGTAGTTGACATGACTTGTACGTATAGTTGACATGGTTTGAAAGTCTAGTAGACATGACTTGTATTAAAATAAAACTTATAATTCACATTTTAATACTAAGAATATCAAATGTCAACAACTCGTTTTAAAATGATCAAAAGTTATGCCCGTCTGAAGGGTGGGGGACCAGAACCTGCGCACGGGAGCGTACGCTATGAAAGAATAAAGTGCGGGGCTATTGACGGGTGCGATCATACCAGCACTAATGCACCGGATCCCATCAGAACTCCGAAGTTAAGCGTGCTTGGGCGAGAGTAGTACTAGGATGGGTGACCCCCTGGGAAGTCCTCGTGTTGCACCCCTTTTTGCGAGTGCGTTCATTTTTTTTTTTTATTTCCGTTCAGTTGGTCTTGCTGCGGTCCGAAACTCGACTAGCGGTTGGCGGGCGCGAGGACAAAAAGGTACGGCAATCCCCACGAGCCCGTGACGAGCGGGTCCCACAACCTTAAACGTGCCGAAAAACAGTAGCCGCGAACTAAAAGTGGCCGAAATGGCTCGAAACGGCCTCTTTTTGCTTCCCGGAGTAGCCACGGGCTGTACCCGTAGCTCAGCACGTGGGGCTCGGCGAGAGCTTCGCGGTGATATGATGTGGGTCCCGTAACTCCTTCCGGATCAAAAGTTATGCCCGTCTGAAGGGTGGGGGACCAGAACCTGCGCACGGGAGCGTACGCTATGAAAGAATAAAGTGCGGGGCTATTGACGGGTGCGATCATACCAGCACTAATGCACCGGATCCCATCAGAACTCCGAAGTTAAGCGTGCTTGGGCGAGAGTAGTACTAGGATGGGTGACCCCCTGGGAAGTCCTCGTGTTGCACCCCTTTTTGCGAGTGCGTTCATTTTTTTTTTTTATTTCCGTTCAGTTGGTCTTGCTGCGGTCCGAAACTCGACTAGCGGTTGGCGGGCGCGAGGACAAAAAGGTACGGCAATCCCCACGAGCCCGTGACGAGCGGGTCCCACAACCTTAAACGTGCCGAAAAACAGTAGCCGCGAACTAAAAGTGGCCGAAATGGCTCGAAACGGCCTCTTTTTGCTTCCCGGAGTAGCCACGGGCTGTACCCGTAGCTCAGCACGTGGGGCTCGGCGAGAGCTTCGCGGTGATATGATGTGGGTCCCGTAACTCCTTCCGGATCAAAAGTTATGCCCGTCTGAAGGGTGGGGGACCAGAACCTGCGCACGGGAGCGTACGCTATGAAAGAATAAAGTGCGGGGCTATTGACGGGTGCGATCATACCAGCACTAATGCACCGGATCCCATCAGAACTCCGAAGTTAAGCGTGCTTGGGCGAGAGTAGTACTAGGATGGGTGACCCCCGGGAAGTCCTCGTGTTGCACCCCTTTTTGCGAGTGCGTTCATTTTTTTATTTTATTTCCGTTCAGTTGGTCTTGCTGCGGTCCGAAACTCGACTAGCGGTTGGCGGGCGCGAGGACAAAAAGGTACGGCAATCCCCACGAGCC
>NC_062970.1:33654247-33740876 GCF_023119035.1 Salvia hispanica
GGATGGACAGTCAGGTAGGTATGACACTGATATAAAACATGCAAACTACTGTCAGTGGAAAACTAAAACAAACAATTTATGCCTACAAATTTAGTTCATTATAACAACAGTTTAGTTCATTTAGCTGTTTTATTACTTCATTATAACAACAATTTAGTCGAATTAATGGCATACTTTAATGTGCAAACAACACATCAGTTAAAGATGTTACTTCATTATAATATTTTATTAATTCATTTTAACAGTGATTTACTTCTTTTAATGGATATTACTTCAGGATAACTTAATTTTACTTCATGAAGAGTACAAATCGCATATACACTACAATAATATCAGAATTTAATATTCAATAAGAACAGAAGTTCAGTTTTACTTGTTATTACTTCAGGATAACAAAACTTTACTTCATTATGAGTACAAATCGCATATACACTACAATAATATCAGAATTTAATATTCAATAAGAACAGAAGTTCAGTTTTACTTGTTATTACTTCAGGATAACAAAACTTTACTTCATTATGAGTACAAATCGCATATACACTACAATAATATCAGAATTTAATATTCAATAAGAATAGAAGTTCAGTTTTAATGGATATTACTTCAGGATAACTTAATTTTACTTCATGAAGAGTACAAATCGCATATACACTACAATAATATCAGAATTTAATATTCAATAAGAACAGAAGTTCAGTTTTACTTGTTATTACTTCAGGATAACAAAACTTTACTTCATTATGAGTACAAATCGCATATACACTACAATAATATAAGCATTTAATATTCAACAAGAACAGAAGTTCAGTTTTTAGCTCATATTTCCGACCATTTACTTCATTATTAATATGTCTACACTACAGACATGAAAAACATCGAAAATAACACATTGCTCGATTGAAAAAAGTTACGAACCTTCAACTGTGGTATTATCTAATTCTGGCTCTAAATCTGAATCAGAATCCGTGTCAAAAAGAGATCCTCCTAGATTAGTAAGATCATCCATAATCGATCCAGTTGAAGTAGATCCAGTTGAAGTAGATCCTAATCCGTCTTCAACCTCGGAATTTGTTGATGTAGATCCTAATCGGTCGATATTCTCCATGAGAGTCAGAATATTGCCAAATTGGAGCAAAACACGATGGTGAATCAAAGGCAGTTCGTAATTTAAAGTAGAACGCGATCGTTCGTGGAAGGCAGATTGAAGAAGATTGTAGAAGAACTTGATTGAAGAATTGAACGCGATCGACGAATTGAAGAACTTGATTGAAGATCGTGGACCGCAGATCGTGAATTGAACGAGAATTGAAAGAGAATTGAAGGAGAATGACGAATTGCGATTGAACGAGAATTGAAGGAGAACGAGAATTGAAGGAGAACGAGAATTGATTCGTCGACGATGTGAAGGAGAACGTGATCAGCAAGTTTTGCATATTTTGATAGTAATTTGTAATTTCCTAAAATACCCCTGAGCATGTTTTAATTGAATAAAATTAAAAATAAATTGTAAATTAATCCTAGCCACAAGATTAAGAAAATGGAAGGCCCTAATTTAGTCTCTAGTTCGGCCCTTAAGAATGGTTCGACATTGATCACAACTCTATATATATATATATATATATAGGGGAGCACTAGGGTGCATCCTTAATTAGAGTGCTAACGTACATCCAACCACGTGCTGCCATGTGGCACGAAAAATGCAATATTGTATATATAAAAATGCAATACACATTTGTGAAGTTGTTCATGCATTTTCGCAGATTGCATTTTAGTTATAAGAAAATTGCATTTTTTATTGTTAAGTTTTGCATTTCACATAAATTGCATTTTTTATTGTTAAGTTTTGCATTTTCACATATATAAATGCAATCCGTATAGATATAAAATGCAAATTAAACAGTCAATATCAAAAATGCAAAACTCAACAATAAAAAATGCAACTTCATATAACAAAAATGCAATCTGTCGAAATTCATATTGCATTTTTCTATATATAATATTGCATTTTTCGTGCCACGTGGCAGCACGTGATTGGATGTACGTTAGCACTTTAAAATTAGTTAGCATATTAGTACATCCCTATATATATATATATATATATATATATATATATATATATAGGGGTGTGTTAGGGTCCTTACAGCATCTTAGCGTAAAACACAGCACAAATCACAGCCCTTGGATCATTAGATTGGATGGCTGTGATTTGTTACATTATGATACTAAAAATCTACATTATTAGGCGAGGTACATTATTGGACTAGAAATGTACATTGTAAGACTAAAACTGTACATTTCTAAACTAAAATGCTACATTATTAAACTAAAATGCTACATTATTATCCGAGCTACATTATTAGTCTAAAATTCTATATTATTAGATGACACGTGGCATTAATCTAACCATTAGATCATATGATCCAATGGACTGCAAGTGTTTTGAGTTTTACTTATACTTAGCGTTCTGACCTGAATACATCCCTATATATATATATATATATATATATATATATATATATATACATCCCTATATAGGGTAGTGATAAAATGCAAACTCATATATTGTACAAACTTCAAACTTTTTCAACACAATATCAACATAATGTCAACACAGTATAAAATTTCAAGATTCTGATATCAACACAATATCAATACAATGTCAACACAATTTCAACACAACATCAACCGTTGACATTGTGTTGACATTTTTTGTTGCTATTATTTCATGATCTGTTGATATTTTCTAACGGTCCAGATCATAGTTTGGAGTTTGTACAATATTTAGAGTTTGCATTTGATCACATCCCTCCCTATATATATATATAAATTAACTTTGGTGGCATGCCGAAATGTAAAAATAGAAATATTTTTAGAATATTCCATAATTTTAAATTGAGAAAACTATTCTTAAAAGTCTACCTTCAGACAAACTCAAAAATAACATCGTGAAAATCCCAATTCATGCATAAACCAGGTCGGCCTAATACACGAGCCACCTATCGAAAGAAGGAAATGTATGTTCATTCATATTGACAAGATAACTTTATTTAATTTACTAGTAATAAAAAGCACTATATATATGACATACATATTTAATTAGGCGAGCTTGATAATAGTCTGAATCACAACTTGTTTAACCCACTTTAAATCTTGGCTGTACACCAACGCTTTCCCTCGCAATTCTCGAAAGCTCTTCTTCACCGCCGCGTCATCAGCCGTTCCCGACAAAGATTCGATCTCCAACTGCATCCTGCGAGCCACAACATAAATGTCACTCACATGTTTGATGATGCTCTTTGCGCCCATCACCATAGCGCCGATTGTCTCCTTTTGTTTCACAACGCCCCTCTCACGGCGGTCGAGAATCATATGCACCCATTTCCCAATTCCACAGAAGAGGATGGAGGCTCCCGCCGCCGCCGCCGCTGGCTTCTTGGATTTGGCATTGGCGGCGGCCAGGTAGGCGCTGACTACGGCGGCGGCCGTGAAGAGAGCACCGGACACCTTTTTCAAGGCGGTGATGGAGTTGAGCTTCTCACCGAGGCTCTTGTCCAAGGAGTGCAGCGTCACCCGCATCATCAGCTGCTGCTTATGAAGGCACCATAAATCATGGAGGAAGTTGTCAAACGGATCATCTGATTGGTGGTTATTTGTAGGGTTGAGACGCCGTTGGACCGCGGAACGGAGGTCGGGAGTTTGGAGTGTTTCGACGTAGTGGTTGTCCACAAACTCGAGCAGCTTCTGATTATTCGTAGCGTCCTTTTGCAGCTCAACAAATGCTGCCGTTACTGATTCTTGAATGTGGGTTTGGAGCTGCTCAGATGTATTATGGTGGTGCTCCTGTGACATATCGTAAAACAAAATATGTTTTGAAATCAAGTACAAACCCTAATCGTTTTTCTATCAGCCTTTTATAATGAGCCAAATAAGTATACTACTACTATAGTACTATGACAATCATGTTCTTTTGTTAAGACAGACTCCATATAAATAGTACGTAGCCAAGACCTAAAGTTATACTACTTCCAAGTGTTTCTATTGGGCACATAGATTAAAGAAAGAGAGTTTAGTTAGTTAAGTGAAGTAAAAATATAGTAGAAGAGAAAATAAAATAAGAGAAATAATGAAATAATTGTGATAACTGAAAAGATAGTTAAGTAAGAAAGATTAATGTGTTGTTTTGTTTTACAAGTAAATGACTGAACTACATTGAAATAGAAGGAATACTAGTAGTACTATAATTTAGCCAAGGTAATTTCGATCAGAATACCCCTAGTAATATATAAAATCTGAAAAAAATTTAATTGTGACACAATGGACCTGGATCCGAAGTTGGTCAAGGCAAGGGTCAAGATGAAGCCAAGAAAAGTACTGTATTGTTTATGGAAACTTTAACGATTTATGAATTCGTTGGAGCACTACTTACACTTTTATTTGCTAATTCATCAGTATTAGGTGAGAAAATAATGTCTAATTTGTAGGTCGAGAATTACTATAATTCATTATCATCCTTTCTTGTTTAAACCTTCACGAGTTATTTTATGGTTTTGTCAATCAAAGTGAATTAAGCCTGTCAACTAATACATAGTAGATGACAAACGATCGTAGAAAACTTACCCATTTCTATCTTTTTCTCAAATAGGAGGAGACGAGTAGTACATAACATAAAATTTGTCTATTTGTTCCTTTCACTTTATCTGTCATTCAGGTAGGCTGATAATGCTGTAAATTATACCATAAATTTCTATAGCGTCTTTTCCTATTCCAGCCGACCAGCCCTCTCTCGTAAGATTCAATTCTCACAATTGTTTGAATTTTTTATTTTTGCATGAACAAGAATAGAATTTTTATTACCATATATATCAAGAATAAGATAATTACACAAAAGTAGCTAGGACTTAGTACGGAGTATATTTTTATACGTTGATGTCACTTATACTTTGGAGTTAACCACTTTGAATAGATGAAGATAAGATTTGTCACTTTCCATTAACAAAAATATATAAAAATCGATCCAGGTCATCGACAACTTCCCGTCACTTAACCTTTCCAACTATTGTAAGCCTTTTTTACTTCACAAAAATCTGGAATCAAATTCGCTAACATTACATTCTGGAATTCAGAAGTTCACAAGACGTTATCTTTCCAATATATACATGCAATGCATTTACTCTTCCGCCTTCACAGCGTTTCGTAACAGATTGAGAAATACACATTTTGAATCAGGGCAAAGAAGATAAAGTTCATATACATCCTCTATTTATTCTTTTATAAGTCAAGGGGAATTGATTCGAGATCAGTAAATGCAATAAAGAGCTTTATAGTATTGGTAATATTTGGTCAGAGATCTAAATAAAAAAGTTATTATAGAATCTTTATATATAAAAAACATTGCTAACATAATTTTAACATTTTATAAATTTAATTTAGAACGCCTGTTGCTCGCTCCACAATTTTTTTTCGACAGTCTTCCCACCGTGTGAAGTAATTTTGGATTCAAATTTATAGTATTTGTGGACATTTATGATTTATTAGTATGCATCAAAATTGGATAAATATTAGTAGCAGTACTTTTGAAAAAAATCCATTATTTGAATTAAAAAAGTTAGTGAAATGTGAATCCTATTTTCATAGGGTCAAGAGAAGACAAATGTTAAGGGGGTTTAATTCGTGTTCTTAGCCAAATGTATTAATTAATCTTCAGTTGGCACTTGGCAACCCCGATCTGCACCGAGCTGAAGCATCCTTGGTCATGAATCCTATGGGAATGGCTTTGAAGGGTCAGTATGAATCCCATCTGTCATTTTTAATTTTCTTACTTTTTTATTTCTTTTTAATTTCATTTTAATTTCTTATATTCTGGTATAGTTTTAAAATTATTAGTAATTAGGATTCACTAATTCAATCAAATTAAAGCTTTATTTTTATTCTCCTATTTATTTTGCAGTGTTCAAATTGATAATTACTTTGCCAGAATTAATTCATCCTCAATTCAGTTTATAATTTTAAACAAATAAATTTCAATGAAAAATACTCCGTATTAAATATGAGTACCGTATATAAAAGTAAAGTATAGTATTTTTTTGTTATAAAATTTTATAATTTGAAGGAAAGATAAGGTAAATTGACGACTAGCTAAAAAGTATTTTTGGTATTGAATAATACGAAAGTTAAATAGAACGAATTCATGTCTTAGTCGTGAATTATATCTAGGGACTATAGGTCCACTATTATGATCAATTAACAACAAATTTCGTGTTTGTAAAATGTTGTTATAATAATAAGGATGGTCATTTCAATGATGATATCTTATTCTCTACAATAGTAAAGTGGCTTTTTTTTTATTAACTCCACCAGTATAATTTCTATTATATGGACGAAATTGAAGAATGAAGATGAACTGTAGTTTGCTTTAAGAAAAGTCCGTGATCGAAAACAAAAAAGTGGTTGTGAGAAAGAAAATTGTTTTTTCCTCAAGAAGAAAGTATTTTTTAGCATGCTTCCATATTAAAATATATAGCGAAGATAGTGGTAGTTTTTTCCTGCAACGATGCATGGATGCCTATATATAACCGATTACTTTCTTGTAATTTATTAGCACCAACAAAATTTGTCCCCCAGAAATACTTGACCTATCTTAACTTTACTGCTTTCATATAATTATTCTTCAAAATAATTCATCGAGAGCGATTGTGATTTATTTACGATAATAATATATTCAAAATTTTTAGAATCTGTCGATTGGTCTCAAAGACCGAAAATGTAGAATGCAACTTGAATTGTCTGGATTATTATTATAATGAAAGTGCTTGGTAAAAGTACTATAGTATAAAAATTTGTAAAAAATACTCTGTCACCTAATTTAATTTTATGATATTCTTTTGTTTATATGACACATAAGTATTACGTATAACAAGATTTCACAATCTGACGTAGAATTTTAACAGATTTCACAATTAATTTAGATTGTTACACACTTTAACTTCAACAGATTTTGTCACGAGAAAGGATTTTCCGAGAGAAGGTCACATTGAGAAGAAAGTACAGCTGTACCATTTAGCATGCTTCATAAAATATTACTAAAGTCAATTTGTTAAGAATGGATGGAATCCTATATCCATTTACATTATTCAATTATTTAGCACTATAATCTGTCTCCCCCAAATCTTGACTTTTATACTTCCGTATAATTCTTCTACAAAATAACCGAGCGACTGAGATTTTTTTTACGATAATTATATTGCAACCTCCAATCTCTTAACAACTGATGGAAATGCGGAAGACAGCTTGAATTTGTCTGTAATATAATTCAAAAGTAATATAGTTTTAGTTAAAAAAATACTAGTAGTAAAATACCAATTAAAAAAAAACTTGAATTGTAGGAACTTTAGTAGTATAAAATCTGTAACAAACATTCCAATGTCACTTATATTTTGTGACATGCTTTAACTGTTATGATCAGACATAAAAATTACCTCACAATATGTCACAATTATATTTGAGTAGAAAAACTTATTCACCACATTTTTGTTGTAACACTAAAGATTATCATGCTATCTAAACCGATAATAGTTCAGATTAATGAGTTCAGTCGTGTTTATAAGATCTTAAAATTACATTTACTTAATTCTTTTAGCTAAACCAAACATCTTTGAATTAATTATAACAAACGCTTTTATAATGTAGAAACTTAAGCACAAAGGTCTACGTGCAAGTGTACCTTTTATGAATCTTCCATTGTTTCTTTTCCCCATTGGTAATTGGTAACTTTAGCTGTTAATATTAAAATGGTCTTTTTCAATTCATCATTCATGATGACTTTAAGGTTAAATTTCTGGAGTCATTTATTTTATTATCACGATAAAGACATTTGGACTAACATTGATATCGACGCTCGTTAATTAATTAATGTTATGTCGTTGAATATATCTCATGCAGACAAATCAGATTCCAAATCAGAAATATAGTAAAGAAATAATCATGAATATAGTAAGAAAAATATTGGCATAATTTATAGACTTTTTATTTAACAATCTTTCGCTTAAGGACTCTCTCAAATAACTAGTAGTAGTAGTATATATTAGTACATTTTTATATTTTCTCTATACCCGCTTAACATCATTTAACCTTCACTTTACGTTTTAAGGCCAGTTGAATAATTTCACTTGTTCTAAAGTTAACATTCATATTAAACATGTTCGTCGGATTCTCACTTCCAAGTATCATCTCAGATTCTCAAGTTGCAAAAATTTTTAATTCTTTCTAAGAATTTCTTCACTTTTTCATCAAATCTCTTAATTTGTCAAACGTCATTTTTGCTATTGCGGCGCTGTCTGGCTTTCAGTGTGCCTACCCAACTTTCCAATAGGAACAATTGCAAATTAGGACACAAATTTCATCAGTGAGTTTGATATCTAATGAGTTCAATTGCGTGTTGATTAAGTTAAACTCGTCCAAATGATGTTAACCCATTTTATAGGGATTTGATCAATTGCTAACTAATTATCAATCCAAAATTGAGACCAATTTTTAACCATTAGATTAGAAGATCTTGTGGTTGATATAATGTCAAGCGTAATATATTTTAAATTTGAATAATTATTAATTAAATTAAAAGGGTATTAATGACAAATCCGTAGTAATTATAACTAACTACTTTCTCTCTCCTCAAAATCATCTCAAATCTTTAAATTTACGTAACTCTCTCAATTTAAATTATTTTTTCGCAAAAAATATATCAAATTAAAGATAATTTAATAAGGTTTCCAACGAGATCCCAATTGCATATGTTCCGACGATGTTCGGGTGATGAAATTTGATAAATTATATTTCAATTTTCGCACATGTTGATAAGCAGCTTTTATCAACAAATGCAACAAAAAATCTCAATATATTGTAGGCAAAATCTCAATATTATGCATGTTCAATCTCAATAAAAATGTGTTGATATTTTCTTGTCCTTGTGTTGATATTTGTAATATACAATGTTGATATAAAAAAACACTCACGAAAATTATCATATGATAACATAATGACGATATTACCCTTTTATTGATATTTTGTCTACTATTTATTGAGATTTGTGAGCTTTAATCTCATCCACTCATTTTAAAATCTAAGAGTGAAGATTTAGTCTTGATTTTGAATTAGAGTGCTATAAGCATTATAATAGGACCCCATCTTTTATAAAAGCAAAGAGAAAATATAATTAAGCACTCCTATTTTATTGAGTAGGGAAAAGAGAGTAATTTTTTTTAAAGAGTACGTTTTGGAATTAATTTTTTGACAATACCTGGCCCATTACCCGCCCAGCCCATTACCCTCCAAACTCTTCTCATTAGCCGCCGATTCCGCCTTCACGACTCACTCTGGCTCTGCCTTTTTCTTCCCGCCCAATTTCCCGCTCTCGCCGGCGCAAAGAATCGCCGACTTCTTCGTTTGAGTCTGCCTCCGGCAACGGTACCGCAGTCTCCCCCTTTTGTCCTTTCCCCCATTTGTATGATGGATTTTTTGTGTTGAGCTCGGTTGTATTTTGATCTAGTTGGCCGGCTCAGAATTTTTAGAATGAATTGAATGTGGTTGAAATCGTGCTTTTTTGCTGCTTGGAATTTGTTTGATATCCTATGTTTCCTGTGAATTTGTGAGTTAATGATGCCTCTGTTTACTAACTTACTGTGTATTTGTTTAAAAAAAAACGGTAATGGTGATGATGTCTTAAAATAAGCATTTTTATGGATAGAATCAGCTTGTTTTTTATTGAATCGGGAACTGCCATCTTAATTGCATTAGATTAGGAAGAGTAAATCAAAATTAAATTAAATTGTGGCACACAGTTTGAAATGAGTTTGTTTAAAACTGAACAACTTACTGGCGAGTTATAGTAGTAGTTTTCATAATGCAGTTTTTGAAATTCAAAATTCAAATTTAATTAATGCTGTAAAGTAACTGCTTATGGATTGACATACCAAAATTCTGTATTGAATTTGTGTTTATAACTGCTTATATATCAGAATTTACAACATGCATCGAACTTGAAAGATCTAAAATACCATTGGCGGCAAATAAGGCACTGCTTTCTCTGTATAGTATATAAGCAATTTCATATATGTAAGTTTTGTTCAATTTGTGCAGTATCAATTAGTACCAATTATTGGCTAAAAAAAGAGATGTCCAAAGAGGAAAGTCCACTAGTTGGTAGAAGAACCACAAGATCATCTCTGAATTCGACACCAAACTCAAAAGCTCATCAGGAGGTTCCAAAGGCTACTAATCTTTCACGGCCATTGACTATCAAAGACCTTGTGTTCAGTGGTGAACCAATAAGCCTTGATGAGTTGATCAGTTCTTTTCCAGGAAGGAGAAGTCAAATTCTTGATTTGGTTCAGTTTTTGGGCCCTTTAAATTCACCCATGATTCCGTTATTTGTCTATGGAGGCGCTTCAACGGGGAAAACAAGCACTGTACTTTATATGTTCAGGCACTTGAAGCGTCCGTTCATTTATTGTAGTTGTGTCTCTTGTTATAGTCCTAGGATACTGTTTGAGTCCATATTGAATCAGCTTTTGCTTCATAGGAAGAATGAGAGTGGTGGTTATTTGAGTGCCAAACGGTGTGAAAGGCCATCTGATTTTGTCAATCTACTACGTGAAGCTTTGACTGCTCTCATAGAGAGCCTCAAAGGGAATACCGGAAAATCTAGCTCTAAAAAGTCATCTTCACAGGTCAATGGGAGGATGATTTACTTGGTATTTGATCATCTAGAGCTTATAAGGGAATGGGATAAGAGGGAGAGTATAATACCCCTTTTGTTTAATTTGTACAACCTTCTTAAAATCCCTGAGGTTGGTATGATTTTTATCAGTAGAGCTTCTCTGGATACATTTCAGTCAGACACAGGTTATCTTGAACCTTTCCCCATCTATTTTCCTGAGTACACGGAAGATGAATTACGCCAGATATTCATGAGTAATCAAGCAAATCCTAAGCTGTATTCGTCTTTTCTGGAGTATGTATCACATGTTATTTTCAGTGCTTAAAGCATATTTCACTTTCGTTCTTTTGCAATTCCAGGCAGAATTAACACTATTTGTATCCTTGTTTCTCGTTGGACAGTTTGGTGTTGAGGCCATTCTATAGGATTACAAGACAGATCGATGAATTATCTACTGCATTTTCTCCGTTATATAAGTATTGTGAGCCGCTTGGTGATTCGGTAACAGCCCCCGTTGGAGACATGACGAGGAAATTATTTATTCATCTTCAACCATTTATCTCACCATCCCTGAATGAGACGTTTACCCTTTCTTCTCAAGCTCTGCTTAAAGACAGGAACATGAGGAAGTCTGTTTTTAAGAAGCCTGGAGAAACTTTAGATGAGGTTGAGTTCCATATGTCTACTTCTGCCAAATATCTGCTCATCTCTGCTTTTCTTGCTTCACGGAATCCAGCAACCCTTGATGCCTCACTCTTCGATTCAACTGGAGGAACTGACAATCGAAAAAGAAAGCGAAAGTAAAGGATTAACACAACGATGTATTTATCATGTAAAGAGTTATTCTAAAATTACAAAAATGCTCGTGCTTGCTGGATGACAAATTTTTGCATTGTAACGTTACATTTCAGGGTCTCTGAAAAATCAATTGACCAGAAGGAAGCGAAAGAACAAGAAATACTCATGAAAGGACCAGGAACTTTCCCACTAGAGAGATTGTTGGCCATATATCAATGCATCACATCAGTTGGGGAATATTCACTTGATGATGAAGAGCTACAAAATGGTGAATCGGGAGCTGATGGCTCTGATAGTGGATCAACGTCCGACATTCTCTTGCAATTATCCAGTCTATGTAGTGCCAATTTTATTACGAAAGGTGGAAGCTGCCCACTGGAAGGCTCAACACGGTATCGATCCATAGTGTCTGAAGATATAGTGTTGAGGGTAACAAATTCATCAAACTTAAACATTTGTATTCTTGTTTGCCTCTGATTGTAAGCAGTCAATGTGGTCTGTAATTTATTGTTATGAAATGATTTACAGGTGGCAAGGAGTCTGAAGTTCCCGTTGTCAAAATACTTGTACAGAAGATAGCAGATTTGAAAATTCGACTTGATGCCCGAAGCAAACATGGCAAGTCGCAAGGATCTATTGGCTTCATACAAATGTATATGTGTATGTGTATCGATTAAGAGGCTGCTTTCATTGTTTAAGTCCCTGAATCGGCCAGAGTGCTTAGAGAATAGCACAGCAATTCAACATACTGATGTGCTGATGCCTGAAAAAGCACTTGCTCTGGTGAACCCTGTTATGTTCCTGGTTGTATCTTAGTTTATGTTTAAATTTAAGATATTCCCATGACTGCGATTATTGTTGTTGTAGTGATGAAAATAACATTTTGCTCTTCCCTTGAGCTCTATGACCAAAGCACTTTCTATTTTCTAACAACGTATAGTTCCTTTTGGATATGGTTTATTGGTGTATTTTTTGGTTTGACTATAGGTGTACCGAATCCGCCTTTGGCGGAATTCGACTAATCCTGTTTGACCTAGTTTGCAAATTAAGGCTTTGAACCTGTGATCTCAAGGTCACCACAGCTCCGCGCTACCAATTGGGCTACACGACCCCTTAGTGTTTTTATTGGTTTCTTTAACGTCTTTCTTTATTGCGAAATAGAGTTATTGCACAGCCCCATTCCTCAACCAATATGATCTCCAAACTAATGACCATCATCATTTGTTTAGGAAGTTCGACACTACTCGAATCATGTTTTAATTACCAAATGGGCAAATGCCCCAAACTACGTGATTATGTGTCAATAACCCAAAATTTTATCGTGGAACAAATATTATAATTTAGTAGTATCATTTTATGAAATTAACCTTAAAATGGTCCGGGCTAGTCATTGTTATACATTAAATTTCATCTATTTTGGCGAACGTCAAATAAATACTATACATCAAGTAGTCAGTACTACTCTGTCTCACTCAAAATGGCCACATTTTTTAGTGGCATGAGGTTTTAGGAAGAATTGTTAGGTGAAATAAAGTAGAGAGGAAAAATATAGTTAAATATTTTAATGAGCAAAAAGGTAGTTAAATATTTTAATGAGGAAAAAGGAGAGAGGAGGATATAACTAAAATTGGAAAGTGAACATCTTCATTGGGACAAACAAAAAAAGAAAGTTGGTATCTTGAATGAGACGAAGGAGGTATATACTAGTACTCCCTCTTTTCCATAGTAATAGAGTCATTTTGTCATTTTGGTACGTTCCATAGTAATAGAGTCATTTCCCTTTTTAGTATAAGTCAATACATTTTTCCACACCTACTTTACTCTGTCTTACTTTATTCTCTCTTCATCTCTCTACCTTTTTTTTCATTTTCCACTTTACTCTCCCTTTACTTAACTCACCTAATACAATTTTTCTTAATCTCCGTGCCGAAAAAACCCGCCTCCATTACTATGGAACGGAGGGAGGGAATAGTAATTAGTGTGACTCGCTCATGATGAGTCAAATTCAATTATTGGGGTTTCTGTTTCATAAATTTTGCTTGAGGTTGTTTTTCTGAAACTTGTTAATAAATCAATCGAATTTGATTTTAACATGAAATTCATTCATATCCCGTGAGCACGTTCAACTATTAATTCACGAGTTAATTCAAAAATACTATGGCAAAGTTTGGTTGACGGAAAAGTAAAATTGACAAGGAAAATGATTCATGGGGAAATGAATATCAGGAATATGATTCATAATAACTTTTGTAACGCCCCAAACTCTTTAAAACGGGTGACACTACCAAAATACTAAAATTCTAATTTCTTTTATTTTTAAAATTCAGAATTTAAATGGAAATAAGAAAAACGGAAACGATTTTATAAACTTAAAAGAAAAATCTATCATTGACATATTTTTTTTATATATATAAAAATTTAAAGAACACTAATAAGAATATTTTTCCAACATCTGAAATATGTGTATATAGATATCTATGCCAAAATGTATCACTATGTTAAAAATATAGATACTTCATCCAATATTCCGACCAAAATAAAATATCCTGCTTAATCGGATTGAAACCTACATCATTCAAAATATAATAGCATAAAAGTTATCAAGTTCACTCTCCAAACAATTCACTTTTACCCAAATACCAAAGGATCTACTAGTCAAACATAGCGGCTGGGAGACCGTGGACCACGTTGACTGCTGCCCCGTCACCGACTCCTTAACCTGAAAAACATTAAATAACGGGGTGTGAGTATGCAAGCACACTCAGTGGGGAATACGCTGCAAGCAGTTATAACCAATTGTGTAATGAATCATAACATAATGAACCATCTCAACTTTGTTGACATCTATATGAGACTAGCCTCGGTCCCTCGTGGACCTGACCCCTCGTGGGCTATTGGTGGGCTGTCAGCGACCCATATGATCCCTCATGGATCTGACCCCTCGTGGGCCCATAAGCTCATACGAATGACGCACGACACAACAATGATTATAACCATGTAACCACTACGCTTACAGATAAAGTAAACCCCACCTCGAAAGCTGAAATTCAAAATAACCTCCTCAAGCTTGGTTTAGGTTGTCCATCCTCGAGCCTTGGATGCGTCACCACTCACCCCTAGCACTTAAGCATTTTAACTTAGTCTTTAAACTCTCAAACTTAAACTTGACAAATTAAACTCATTTTAAACTTGGAACAACTTAATCTTCTATTTTAAAACACATAACCAATCAAGCATAGCAAAATAACTTCCAAATAAAACAACAAGGAATCATAATCCACTTTTAAGCAATTCTTTTATCCAACATAAAATTAACATAAGCTTTAACATCTACACAATTTCATTCAACTCACAACACACTCCATTTTAATAAACTACAACAATAAATCCAAACAAACCATCAAGTATAAAAGCTGTCAAACTACTCATACGATCAACTGAAATAATTCACAAAACAATACCAAACGGTATTAGACAATTCCAAGAAAAATCACACATCCTCCCTACATCATTATTTAAAGCATATCTCAAGTTCATAATCATCTCACTCCAATAGATTACTCAAAAAGGAAATAACAAAATCATGTTTTTACAATTTTCAGTTACTAAACGTGGCAAAAAGCACTAACTTAGAAAAATCATTCCAATTGACTCGTAAGTCCAAAATCAACAAAACCAATTGCAAAAGAAACATATAGCAGTCAGGTTTATGAGGATAGAGTTTGAGCTTGAAATTACTTTTCGTTTAGGATATATGATTACTTTTCAAGAACCTGCCAGAAACAGGGCAGTCCTTTTAGAAAAATTCATAATAAATCGATTTGAACTTGGTTTAAGCTGAATTTTGGTGACAATGTAGAAGACATCTAAGGATAACTTCTGGTAAAATATGAGCTGAAAATGAATTATTTTGGTCTGTCAAATAAGCCCCGAAACCCACTGTTTAAAAAGTGTACTCATTGGCTATCAAAGACATTGCTCCAAAGTTAATTTTCTTGATTCTAAAATAAAATGCCTCAACATAAAATCAATATCATGCATCCCTTTATCTAGGTTTTCAATAATCCTACAAACTAAATGAAAATTGATTCAAGCCATCAATTCATACAACTTCATCCCCAACCACCAATAAAGAAAACTAAAACAATCAACATAACTAAAATCCCCAATTTTAGACAAAACATAAAAATTCTCACTTTTACACATTGACAACTAAAAAACACAAAGCTTGAATTCAAATCCACAAACATCAACTTAGGAAGTGAGATAATCCAAGGAAGAATTCAATTTCTACCTTAATTCGCAAGAAACTTGAGTTTGGGGAAACAAAGCTTCAACCTTGAAATCCATTAATGGAGGTTAGAGAAGTGGAGAAGAAGCCATGAGAAAAGAGGGGAAACTTTACTGCTTGCAGCAAAACTCGCCGCCGGAGAGGCGACGGACGGTAGCTGCCGGAGACGGCCGAGTGCGTGGGGGAGGTCTAATGATGGGAGCTACGTCGATGGCAACCTAACGACAAGGTGTGATGATTTGGCTATTGATCCAAGTGAGAGTTCAAGAGATTCATAGAGAATTCTAGAGAGATATTTAGTGTGTGTTTGGGTGAAATGTGTGTGGGAGTATTCTAGAATCTAGATCCTAATTCTAGCGTGTGTGTGTTTAGGAAATAGAACTTAATTTCTTTATTTAATTATTTTCATCATATGGACGTGATACACGCATATATTATTTTAACATTTAGTTAACACACACATATAAGCACAAATAAAAAGGCATCACACAATTGCTCTAATATTTTTCTAATTTCATATCAAGTTTCTAATACCATTAATATCACCCAATAAATCAAATACAAACACTTAAACCTTGTTTAATTTGCTAAGGCGCATCTTCGGTCAAGTCAGATAACCTGTAAAACATTGTGAAAATCAAACTCATTAGTTCAAAAAGTTTACAAGTAATCAATTTACAATTAAATAATTTCAAAAATACTTTTAAAAATACCCAAAAATATAATAGCTTCTTTATTTATATTATTATTTATTTTAAAAAGTTATGGGGTATTACAACTTTACTTTCCAGTGTTTGGAAAATATCAAGATTTTATATTTTATATTTGATTTAAACAACCAACTAAAAATATAGTACTACTCCCTCCGTCCCACTTAAGATGACACAATTTTCTTTTTAGTTTGTCCCAACCAAGTTGATATATTTCTATTTTTGGTAATTTTCTCTCTTCAATTAATACACTCAACTAGTTTTTTCTCTTTCCAATTAAATATTAAACTCTCTTTCTTTCTCCATTTAATACTTCCTCACGCTCCTTCTCTCTCCAATTAACCAAATTAATCAACAACTCACAAAATCTCGTGCCGGCTAAGAAATGTATCATCTTAGACGGGACGGAAGGAATATTATTTTTTTATTTATAAAAAATAATGATATAATTTTTTTATAAATTATTAATTACAAATGATTATAATTATATTATTATATTTATTATTACGATGGATAGTTTAAATATGGATCATTCATCATAATATATAATACTTCATTCGTCCCACAAGAACACGCACTCTTTCCTTTTTAGTCCGTCCTACAAGAATATACACTTTATAATTCTAAAAAGTCGTCTCTCTAATGAGATGAGACTCATTCTCCACTAAAATATTTTAATTACTTTTTTCTCTCTACCTCTCTCTTACTTTATCAATTTTGCATTAAAACTAATGCCGAAATCAAAGTGCATATTCTTTGGGGACGGGGGGAGTAATATAATTGTCATTGGAGTATTATAATCATAAATAATAATAATAATAATAATAATAATAATAATTATTATTATTATTATTATTATTATTATTATTATTATTATTATTATTATATTTTTTAATATTATAAATTTTAGAATTTAAAATTTTACTACGATTTTATTGATTATTTATTAATTTTTAAAATAATAATAACTATTTATTATTATTATTATTATTATTATATGATTTATATTATATAATTATATTTTAATTATTTATTAAATTATTAATTATTATTATGTTAATAACAATTATATATAAATACTATAATCATGGGTCATATTCTAATGCTTATAGCATCCTAATCCAAAATCAAGACTAAATCTCCACCTTTAGATTTTAAAATGAGTGGATGAGATTAAATCTTACGAATCTCAATAAATAGTAGACAAAATATCAACAAAAGGGTAATATCGTCATTATGTTATCATATGATAATTTTCGTGAATGTTTTTTTATATCAACATAGCGTATTACAAATATCAACAATATGACATAAGAATATCAACACTAGTACAAGAAAATATCAACACATATTTATTGAGATTTTTACATGGTTTTATTGAGATTTATTGATGTATTTGTTGATAAAAACCTGGTTATCAATATTTACGAAAACTAAAATAAAAAATATCAAATTTCATCATCCGAACGTCGTCGGAACATATGCAATTGAGATCTCGTTGGAATCCTTATAAAATTATCTTTAAATTGATATATTTTTTGTGAAAAAATAATTTAAATTGAGAGAGTTACGTAAATTTAAAGTTTTAAGATGATTTTAATGAGAGGGAATTGAAATTAATACCCTCTAATTTTATTTATTAATTTTCTTAATTAAAAATATAATGCATGTGTCATTATTTCAACCACTAGATCTTCTTAGTCTTAGTTTGAGATTGCCAATTAGTTAGCAATTAATCACGCCCCCTATAATAATATAGATATAATTATGATAAATTTAATTATAGTTATTTATTATACTAAAATTAAGTAGTAGTATGATTTATAATTTTAAATTATTTTAAAAATATTTTATTTAATAATAATAATAATTGTAACGCCCCACTTTTTCAAACCCTAATTTTCGGGTTATAAAATTTTTGCATTAAATGCCTTAAATGCTATGATATGTGAATTATTTGATGAGTAATTAATTGCATAGTGTCTTTGTGACCTAATTGCGTATGAGAATTGAGATTGAGTTGAATAGTCAACTTGTTGAAATGTTGACGTGGCTATTGAATAGTCAAAGATGGGAAAAATATGACGTGGCCGTTGAAAGGTCAATGCGTTGAGAAAAAGAAGAGGAAGTGAAGAAATGATTGATTGGGTGTGAATATTTGATGCGGAGAAATATAATTGTGGTGAATTATTTTCCTAAGGGATGAGTGAGAATTAAATAGGAGCATTATTAAATCATGTGGAATTTTCGGCCATTATTATTATTTGGAGAAGAAATCCTATTTTTCGTGGATTTAATTATTGTTGGTGGGATTTTCGACCCCTATGACTATTGGAGAAGAAATAATATTATTCTTGGATTTAATTATTTGTTTGGGATAATTATCCAAATTAAATCCAAAGTCCAAATACTCTATAATTCCTACATGGAATTTTCGAACTCCACCTTTGATTTTCTATGAGATTTTCGAAAATCTCATATATTGTGGGAGAATGGATTATTTATTTATTTGATCCCTTATTTATTCTATTCCATGAATAAATATAAATATGCTAGAATATCCTAGCATATCTTGCCAAATCTAAGGAGATCTTACCATATCCTAATTTAATTAGGATTTATATTAAATCCCTTTTGGAGATTGAAACTACACGCCACTTTTCCTTTTAAATTGGGGAGATTTAATTATTTATTCTTGCTCCGTGATATATTATTCTACTCCGTGAAATATTTGAAATAAATCATAGGCTAATAAAATAGCCAAGAATTTCGAATTCCCCTTATTTCTCCCCTACTTCACGCCAACTTCAACCAACAAATCTCTCCATATCTTCTCAAATCTTGATTTATTTAATTATGGGATATTATTTTGGCACTCTATAAATACATGAGAGATCCTAAACCCTAGAGATCAAAAACCGGCGCCTCCCACTCCTCATAATTTTCGAAAATCTCTCCCCCACTCTCTCCAAATTTTCTTCAAGTTTTCTTCAAGATTTCTTCATCAATTGAGAAGAATTCAAGTTGAAGTTCAAGATTTTATTGAAGAATCAAGGCTATAACTTGTTTCTACCGATTGTTCTTTTGGAAAAGGTACTTTAATCTTTGATCTCCTCTTCTTCTACCGATTAATCGGTGTTCTTGAGTCCACATGCATTTAGATTGAGTGAAGGGGAAATAAATTGATGAATTTGGGATGCATGGATGTGTGTGTGTGTGTGTGTGGCCGTGTATGTGTGTGCGCACGCCTCGGGAGGCGTGCACATGTGTTGTGATCGTGTGCGTGTGTTGTGTGTGTGGAACACTCATGCGTGACACGATTTAATGGTGAATTTGGAGTTGTTATTTGAATAAAAATGATATGCTAATCATACCTTGATTTTGGATGATGATATTAAAGATTTATCGATGGGAAAAAGGGAAACATGGGAACATGCATGATTTGAAATCAATGATTGAAACTGATTTGTGATACGCCTAATTTAAAGGTGATACTTCGCGCTCTCAGCGTGATAAACGAGGAGAAGAGAATACTATCGAGCTAAGCCGACGAGGTGGGCTTTCTTTTAAAATAAGGACATTGTCCTAAACTGATATTGATGAGAATGAGATATGTGTTATCATGCCTTGATTTGTTTTGTCGTGCCTATCCCTCGTGGCTATGCCACTATTGATTTAATCGAATTCGGATCCTTGTAGAGCCGCAAACTCTACTTGGGTTAGTGTACACCAATGTTAGACCGAGTGTCAGCGTACGGGTTGGCCGGTCTAGTGACCTGGATTGCGGCCGCATTCCTTGTCATGTAGAATGAGGATATGGTAAACGTCGATGTGAAAAATGGTTGCGCGACCGTGATATTTGATAAAGAAAATATTTTGGTGCCTCGGGTCTTTCTAAAGTTAAAACCCCGATGGACACTTGAGAATGGCATGATGATAACTATATTTGTGATAAAACTGTTTTCGGCAATGAGCCCACTGAGTATGATTATAAGTACTCAGCCCTGCATGTGTTTTCCCTATGTGCAGGTTGAGCGGTGACGAGCGGGCGGCGGTGTTGAGTAGGAAATAATATCATGATCTGTTGGAACTCTAAGTGTCGTTGTGTCTCCATACATAGCCTCACTTCTTTCTTGGTCGCTTCCGCTATATTATGAAAACTTGTGATCTTTTGGTTGGGTTAAACTCTTTTATTTTGTGGGAATATTTTGGATATGGAACAGTTGAGAATATTTTGGAATCTTTGATAAGCATTTATTGCGATAGCCTTTTGTTGGATTTCTTTGCTAAGGCATTATTCTTCTTCTACTTAATTGTTCATTAAATGCTTTGGTAAAATCCCTTTTTAAATGGAACCTTAGCCCATGACCTTTGATGCATTTAAGTCCGCCTAGTTAATGATCGCCGCATTTATTATACCCTAGATGGGCGGATCGTTACAATAATAATAATAATAATAATAATAATAATAATAATAATAATAATAATAATAATAATAATAATAATAATAATAATAATAATAATATATTGTATTAAATAGGTAAGAATCCTAAAACTTGGAAAAAGAATATCTAAGAAAAGTTAGGATTCAGAATTTTGCACAAATTTTCCTTGTTCTCGGGATTCTGATTACTTTTTCAGTTTGATTAAAAACCAAAATAAACACAGAAATTTAAAATTTAAGGAATCAGATTGCTTTCCCAGACAGACAAAATCATGACAACCAAACATGGCCTATAAATTGATGATATATAGTACATTTGATGTTTGCCAAAAAATTTAAGGCATGTAACGAATAAAAGTGGGTTAGATTCCAATTGACGTAATATTACGTACAGTACTTGCACTTGTATATTTCAATATATGATAGTTACGTTAAAGATCTTAAAATTTGTTTTAGGGATCAAGTTAAATGTGATGATTCAGCCGAGAAAGAACTTTTCTGGTTTTTGTCAAATTAATTAGTCGTTATGAACTGAGTTAAACTTAGTATAGAATAGTACAATACAAGTACAACTATGTGGTGGCCAACGTGGACACACATGTGATGTGGAGTATATATATATAGAGTAGATTCTTGCGTTCGAATACTATCTTCTTTTACGCGCAAACTCCTTTGATATTTATGGCGAACTTGACGTCCCACACAAACGGCAATCTCAGTCAAGAATTTGTTACGGCTTTTCTTGATGATGTCAAACATAAATTTGACATGGCATTTCAGGATCTGAGAAAGAACGTCACGAGTATTGAAAGGCTACTCGACTTCGTTCGCAGCTACTATGTGAACAGACTCAACACACTCGACTTCTACGAGGCACTCCAACATCGTCTAAACCCTACAAATATCCTAGAAGAGGATGAAGCGAGGATCGGAGGTGTAAGTGATCCATTGATCCTTGAAAGGTTTTTCCACAATTTATCGTGTTTTATAATGCAGCATTCGATGATGAAGGAGACACTGCAATCGTTGGACAAAACCTTCACGGAGAGGCTAGATTGGATCGACACCTCCAAGAAGGCGTCTGCTGTTTTCTTTACAGCGGCGGTTGCTATCTGCGCGGCTGTTGCGGCTTCCAATACCAAATTGGCCTCCGTGGCAACAGCGGCCGCGGTTGTGTTAATCGAGCTAAGGAAATGGATCCATTCACTTATGAATATGCGTGAGAGCAGCATCGAGAAATACAGGGATATAACACGCGTTATGACTATGGGCATCAATAAGGCAATCAAGGATCTCCAAGACATTAATGTGTTGTCTCGACAATCTGTGTCGGAAAATGGTGGGGATCACAGCAGCCTGACGGAGAACTTAGAGGAATTGCTAGAGAAAGCCGACGGCTTCAGCCGTGATATGAAGTGGGTTACACAATTTGTGCTACACACTATTATTAAATGTACACTTTAATTGATAACAGTGTGTATTAAAAAATTGGTGATTCATGCACCCTTTCTTTCTAACTAAAAAGTAGATAGTGAAAGGGAAATAGGAAGAATCAAAACAAAACATAACTAACAAAGAGTTAATTAGTGACAAAAAACCATAAAACATGATCACAAAGAAACTTACCAACCAGCATCTGAACCTATCAAACGGACCATTCTTCATGTGTACAATGTCGAATGATCCAGCACCATCGTCGTCTCCAGATAATCGCAGTGGCTACTCTCCGCTGCTTCGAGATCCAACCCTTTCTTCTTAACAAGATCAAAAAGGAACCAATACCAACCAGCATCTGAGCCTATTCAACGGAGCACTCTTAATATGAACAATGTCGAAATATATCAAAGAACAAAAGAGCAATCCCAATCACAAAACACTTGAGAGAGCAAATTGAGGGTGCAAAACAAAATTAATACACAAATACGAATTGAATCACAATACAGAATATTGACTTCATGTTAATTCAATACTCCTCCCCCAAATTTTGACACACTTTGACCCTACACGGGTTTTAAGAAATATAATGGAAAGTGAGTCGAAAAAATTGGTGGGATGTGGGTCCTACTTTTACAGCATTAGTTTTATAATAAAATGTGAGTAGGAATGAGTTAGTGGAATATGGAGTCCACTACCAAAAATGATAAAAATGAAGTGTGTCAAATTTTCAGGGACGGACCAAAATAGTAAACTGTGTCAAAATTTGGAGGACGGAGGTAATATTAATAAAGACTAGAAGAATATCTAAAAGTGAGAAAAATTTCTGCCGAAAGATGACTAATATTGAGTCCAAATAATCGGTTTTAATTTCTACATATTAAATTGGGTGCTATAAAGACGATTAAGGTTGTTAAAGATGATTAGGGTTGTTAAAAGATGATTAAGGAACGCTACTTTGCAAGAATTGATGTGTTTGATAATCGTGCTTCTTAATATTTAAGTTTATGTTATAGATAACATTACATTTGCATGATTATATGTTAATAAGAAGCGTTTTTTTAACACTAGCTGAAGTGACATAAGTGGAGATGAATTAGTATTTAAGTTTGTAAAATTACTTTAATAAGCTTATAGTTTGTCCAACTAAGATGACTCATTGAAGATGACCCACTTTTTTTTTTAGTTTGTCTCAACTAAGATGACTCATTACTTAAAATGAAAACACATTTATCTCTACTTTATTCCCTCTCTTACTTTACTCTCTCCTCTCAACACACAAAATAAATTTGCATAAAATCCCGTGCCGCCCAAAAATGAGATCATCTTCCTTGGGACGGAGGGAGTATATGTTAATAAGAAATTTATTCCTATTTTTATACTCCATATGAAGAGTCCAAGAAATTAATTTGGAGATTGAATGTTACTTAAAAGCGTTTTATTCTTGTTCAAGGTCTCTTAAGATAGCTACGATAGACCCTCGGGAGGTGGCTGATTTTGACCGGGAACCGCGGGCTCTATTCCAGGCAAGTATTTATAGATGTAGCTTGTAATATGTTATACCAAAGTTTCCATTTGTGGAAATGGCTTGCTAAATTATGAAATTTTATTCTCATTGTGGTATTTATTGATTGAGTATTTAATCCTCTGTAATTGAAAAAAGCAGCATCACAAATATGTTATGTAATACTACTAAATTAAAGTAGACCACCACCAATTTGTACGTTGTGTGTTGCTTCTACTAAAAATATCTTGACGTCTCCGCGTGCACTTCGCAGAGCTAACCTACATCAATATATATCAGCACCACTTTTCCAAATTGAAAAATAAAAATAAAAACTTCTCTTTATCATTCTTCCTTCTCTTTACTTTTGTAAATTTCTTTGTTCAAAGAAAAGAAATAAACATCTCTTTTTCTTGTCAGTCAGAGAAATTATTGACATGGGTATTTCTGAGAAGAAAACCATGAACATGATTATGTTGTGCCTCTGGCTGGCGACCATCTCCTTAATATGTGGCCAAACTTCTGCTAAATTTCCAAAATTTGAGCATCCTACAAAAGGTGATGGCACTCTCAAATTTTTGGTTATTGGAGATTGGGGAAGAAAAGGAGAGTACAACCAATCTCAAGTTGCACTTCAGGTTTCTAATTATTTTCCATTTCCATCTATAATTATTTCACAACATTACAACATGCATGATTTTGATACGTTCAACAATTACAATACTCAATAATTTGAATTGATTTTGATGTTTGCATGCAGATGGGAAGAATTGGGGAAGAATTAGATTTAGATTTTGTAATTTCAACTGGTGATAATTTTTATGATAATGGATTGTATGGGGAGACTGACCCTGCCTTTGTTGAATCTTTTACCAACATCTACACAGCCAAAAGCCTCCAAAAGCCGTGGTATGCAGGTAACTGATTTCCCTTGATCACCTAAAAATAAACAATTTAATTAATAATAGTACTAAGATTTACTACTAATTAACTTGTGAAATATATATGTGCATGCAGTTTTAGGCAACCATGATTATCGAGGTGATGCAGTTGCACAATTGAGCCCCTATCTTCAAAAAATTGATAGTAGATGGCTTTGTTTGAGGTCTTTTGTTGTTAATGCAGGTGAAAAAAAATAAAATTAATTGTTTTATTTATAATTTTTCGATTTACTTGATATCTAACGACGGTGTTATTTTAAACAGAAATTGTGGAGTTATTTATGTTGGATACCACTCCTTTTGTGAATGACTATTTCATCAACCCAGAACATATATATGATTGGCGTGGTGTCATCCCTACAAAGGGCTACACTACTTATGCATTGAAGGTATCTATTGTAACATCTTATTTTATAGTACTTATATATATATATATATATATATATATATATATATATATATATATATTTTTATTTTAATAATAATAATAATAATAATGATATAGGATCTTGAAAGAGCATTGAAGGAATCAAGGGCAAAATGGAAAATAGTGGTGGGGCATCATGCTATCAGAAGTGTGGGCCACCACGGTGACACTGCTGAGCTTGTAAATCTTCTTCTTCCTGTTCTTCGGGTACAACTTCTACTTCATTATATTTTTGAGATTTGTTGATAGCATATCAGTAGTAAAAACATATACTACTACTTTTTAAATGGAAACTGCAGGCCAATGGCGTTGATCTATACGTGAATGGTCATGACCATTGTCTCGAACATATTAGCGACGACAAAAGGTATGACAACAAATTTAATTTGTTGCAAGTATATTAATAAATGTCATATTTCTAAACAAATTTGTATATATTTCAGCCCTATTCAGTTTTTGACGAGTGGGGCCGGGTCCAAGGCTTGGAGGGGAGATGTTAAAAATCTTAGTCATGAGAACCTAAAATTCTTCTACGATGGACAAGGATTCATGTCACTTCAATTCACAGATAGTGATATGGAAATTACATTTTACGATGTGTATGGTGAGGTTTTGCACAGGTGGACTACCTCAAACCAGCTTCTTTCTGATATGTAATTTATAAAGTTAATTTATATAAGTAGTCAGATTATGTTTGTATGTAGAGATTTATTTGATTGTTATTCTTTAAAAAAGAACAAATATAGTGGGTTGTAACCGCGTATAGCATGAGAATGTGCTTTGTATACTTATGTTGATAAAGTTTATAAGATGAAGTTCTTTTTGGGAAAGCATGGTGTTAATGAATTGTAAGTTGGAGTTTTACCCGACTGGGAAACAAAATTAAACAATACAGGATGATCATTGCATATTTATTGGGCCAATGTTTCATGTTTGTCACTTGAATGTGGAATATGAGATTAATCAAGTGTATGCTTATTAATCCTACATTTAAAAATGAGCATATACTAACCATATATCGTCTTCCGGGGGGAAAAGGTCTTTTCTTTTTTACTTTTTTGTTACTTCATCTTCGTTGCCTCTCTATATCTCACAGCCAATTCCCTTTTTTTTTCTGTCAATAGTGTTGGTATTTTTATGTAGATAGTGTTGATTGACAGAGAACATAGTGTTTGAGTTATAAAATATGTAATTTAATAATATAACATCGTTTTGAGCATCGCGTCGATTTATATATGGATGTAACAATTGAGAAAATTTGAAATTTCGTAGTGGTTGTTGACGTTGGTGGATGGCACCAACGGCAACAACAACCTTAGAAAGATGAAGACAGATGGGTTGATGGAGAAATTTTTAAAGTGAGAAAAAGATAACAAGAATACTATAAGAAAATTCTTTTATTGTTTTGTATACATAAGATTTTTCATTTTTTCGTCGGCCACATCTACAACGAATTTCCTGAATAAAGTGTCGTGAGATAATCTCGAAAAATATTAAAGGTCATGATACTAATAATTTTCTAGCAATTTACCCATTTAAGATGCTAGACGAATAATGTAGGAAGATTTTTCTTGGAATGATTTCCATTTTCTTGGAACACCATCACTGCTATTTCAAAAAATGAAGGTTCAGCCGTACATCTCAACGAAATTGCCCAATTATGCATGATAAATAATGAATTGCAGTTTATTAATGAAAAAACGCCACATTTACACCTTCACAATTTCAACAACTCTTAGCTAGTCAGAAACATTAGTATAAGATGAGCTCATGTAGAGGTGCTACATTCTCCAGTCATCCTAACCTTGCTATTTGGTCCCCAGGTCGCCCTTCGCGTCTGATATTCCTTCTCGTTCTCATCAATTCTAACAGTCAGCTAAAAGGCTCCGAAAAATGTGGCGATCCCAAAAACAATGAATAGAACTCCACCAACGTATCCCACCTGATTGTAACACAGACCTAAGATTCAGAATTGTATGGACTCAACGTTTTGTTATTAATAGGATGGTTTTGATAGGTTTACCAGCTTCTCAGAAATGTATTTTGCAAGCAACGCGCCTCCAAGTATCGCAAGAGATGTCGCTATCAGGTGTCCTACGATGGCTCCACTGGCAACTCCCCACGGAGACTAGAGTAATAGTGTACAGTAAAAAAAAAGTTCTTATTTGAAGAATGGGTAGAATTTCTGCAAAACAAGTTAATACCTGAGCTGCACCGAGGGCTATTGTTGCCAGCATTGAGCGGTCTCCCCATTCCTGAAAGGTAGTATTCAAGTGATTCTTTAGGAACATGAGATCTTTTGGCACACATATATTTGAGAAAGAGTACACAGAATCGCGTAACATGGAAAATTGAGCATAATCTCTACTTCTTAACGCTGGTGACAGGCAGTATCAGCTATTACTTTGGCTAAAAATCTATTGTAAGTTTGTAATTTCTCGAGCTGGTTTGCCTCTGTTTATGTTTTCCCATTTCTCATGTAGCTATGAGTAAAACTAGTTTCATTTGAATGAGTAATGTTTAATCATATATAGAAAAAAAAAAAAAAAAAAAAAAAAAAAGGTATATATAGAGGAAAATACTTACAGCAAAAAACACGAGGCTGAATGATTTCCAGATAACTTCCAGGGGATTTGATAATCGTTTTGAGGCCTGCCATTGCATAAAATTTTGAAAATCTTAAATAAGCTCAGAAAGATGCCGTAATGAAAATGGTCAAGATGAATCCAGACAATAGTTATAAGCAATTATGCGATCATAAGTATCTTCATAGGAATACTAATGACAAATTAACCTTTTCCTTCACAAGCTCTTCAGCTTCAGTAAATTCATCAGATTCCTGATTACTCAACTCCCCGGTTTTAGCTTCTGCAGAAGGAAGGTCCCATGCATCTTTAATTGCTTTAAGACCAAAGAACACCAAAAGGGTTACGGCAGCATACTCTCCAATCGGCAAAGCTGTTCCAAGATTAGCAGATTCTCAGAATCCTCATGTAGCAGAAAAGATATAGTTGTAGCTATCAAATGCCCACCATGTCTATTTACAATGAAGTGTTGTACATTTCGATTTTCTGGGTTTAAGATATTTACACACACGCACACAGACAATGAAAAAAATTACATCATGAATCAATTATTGTTTTACAAGAAATTACTCACCTATTTTGGTCTCTGCTTTTTATTGCGTGAAAATCTTGTCAATTTTTTCAGATAACATTATTTCGTATATGACATGTATGCCTAGACTAAAATGACTAAATAACTACTTCTTACTTGTCTGAAATTGAGCAGGCACTGAGTGAAATATCCGGCCAATTACGACGGATAGGACAGTCATAAGCGCTAGTGCACCCACTGATCCAAGAAGGACCTAGTCACGATTATGAAGAGTAAGTGTGCCATCATACCTTCCCATCACAGAAACAACACCTTTTATTTCAGCAATATGAAACAGTAAAAGCACTTGAAAGATCAATCACAATTTTCCAAACTATTTAATAACTGGAAACTGACATTTTCCCTTAAGATACTCACTGACCACAACCACCCGAAATTAGTGGTCCACTATCATGATAGCCACTTTGGAAGATTAACTCTCATAATGAGCAGTTTAAGCAATTTTGAACAAACTAGCAAAACGTTATGCATGGTGCACATAAAAGTTAAAAATTTAAGTAAAAAATTCCCTTATCTCTGGAATTAGAAGAAACCTTGATAGAAGCAAACACATTTTCCACACAGATGTTTAGTGTGCATGCCTGCTTGTGCATGTGCGGGCGAGCGTTTTTATGTGTGTGTGTGTGTGTGTGAGAGAGAGAGAGAGAGAGAGAGTTACCAGCAGTTTGTCATATTGCATGGCCAAGAGAGCAGCAATGAAGAAAGTCTGTCAAATGAAAGCAAAATAACTAAACAAAATCTGAGCAAAGTCAACCTTGACTATAATATAAATGATCATATCAACATGCTAGCACAATTTCAAAAAGGAAAGTTAATCAAAGCAAAAACATATACATAAACCTTTACTAGAATTAATTTACTTAAGAATAAATTGAAGAACATTTTAAAGGACACCCCACACAAAATACTCATAAAACCAATTGTAGTAGGCATCCACAGACCAAAGCCAGGATTTTGTCACTTTGTCACCGGGGAGGGGGGGGGGGGCAATCCACTATTAAAACAGATTAATTGGTGGGATGTGTAAGTAATATTGAAAGCAACTTAATTGTTCGAATTTGTAAAATATAGTAGTAATTTTTTTTAATAATAATAATAATTGTAATATAGAAAGTAGCTTAATTGTTATATTGTGATGGAAGTAATATTGAAAGTAGCTTAACTGGTGGGATGTGTAAAGTATAAATTTTTTGAATAATTAATTGTATTAATACAAATTTTATGAATAATAGTAGTAATTATAAGAAGAAAATCATACTTTCAAGTTTTAGTTTCTTGCGTGGGTGTGTGAGAGAAGAATATGACAAACAAATGTATGTGTCGAAATTAGAAAGCTATGGAGAAAAGAAATCATTTTGCTACAATACAAGGTGTATGTGTTAAAAAAAGAAAGCTATGGAAAAAAGGAAAGCATTTTGCTGCACTACTTTGTTAAAAAAGAATGAAACAAACACGGTATTAATTAATAAATTAAAGAGCAACGGAGGTCAAGCGCAATCGAACAAGTGAGTTGCAGGATGCGAGTCCTAAGTTGAAACCAGCTGCGCTACTAACATTTTATGTATTCTGAACATGCATATACTATACTGGGCCTATTACAAATTGCTGAAGGGCCAATGGGGCCCCCCCAGTGTAGCTTCGTCACTGGGCAACCAGGTTAAGACTAAAAGAACACAGAGACACTAGGCCACTTGTGCATACGGTGCAAAACTACTGCATAGATACATAAGGAGGCATTTGAGTGATAGGTTAGATTGACAAAAGCAATCCAAGTTAATCCTGTTTTTTTTATGGATTGATTACTTTTTGAGTTTGTTTTACCATCTTATCCTTCAAATAGTCAATCCTATGTTTTATCAATCTGTTCTATAACTCAAAGTAAATGCTCCCTAAATGATTTAGCATTTGGCTTCAAAGTCTAGGACACAGCAAAACATTCTTTGTACAATAGAGACATGTATACATATCTGCGTCTGTGTGCCAGATGGTGTATGTCTCCATGTGCAAATAGTATACCTTGTCTCCAATCTCAGAAACAAATATCAACGAGAATGCTGCGGTGAAGCCCGACTTTGCTAGTGCTGGTAAGATTGATGTAGGCCCTTTCTTGAAAAGAATAAGTAAGAACGCTAAAGTGCATGAACACAGCACAACAGCAATAGGAAAAAGATAAGGAATTCGATCAGGAGATTTCTCACTGCCATGAAGTTGAACAAATTAGTCAGGACATATTAACTCTAATCAATGCATTGGAGCAAAAATATGGAACACAGAATGGACATGTCTTCTGCTCATGCTAAGAAAAGACAACTCGGAGCATAAGAAACAAAAATTTACTACTACACATTATGCTCCTTTCAGTATTTCTCCAACACCTGATATTGGTGGGAAAGATTCCAAATTTTCCGGCTCATAAAGCACGACTCCAGACAATAAGATTCAAGATAGTACACACTATTCTTTAGCTATTCATGTGATAAATATAGGAGAATCATGAGGAAAACAACATGATGTCATGATTCATAAAAGATGTTCATTAGAGTACCACAAGAATGAAGATACTGCATAAATCTCTTCTCGATATAAGGGTGGGGCTTTCATGATGCTTGTTATAAGTAACGAGATCCAGATATTAATCGTTTACCCACATTGATACACTAAAGTCAACATACAATTCTATTCTCCAAATACATGATTTTCCAACAGTATTTGGATTTCTTATAAGCTGAAACCAAACTACTTACATATTTGAGGAAGTTTCAGTATGTTGTTTGGCGAGGGAGCTCTGGCTGTCGTTTCCCTCACTCTCGTCATAGCTACCAGATCCAGCTCCAACATTTAAAGCATGTGATCTAATTAATCTGCTCCCAGCAGCATCTTTTTGTGCCTCTCTGCATTGCACTGTGAAAGAAGAGGTAACACCATTGCCTTGAGACATAACACACAAATAAAGCGGATAAAATTTAGGGAACAAAATATTTGAACTTAAGCCAATTCGGAAAAATGAAATATCGAAATAAGAAAGAAAACAGAAAACTGATGTTGAAGTCTTCAAAGGTTAAAGAAGAGAAGAAATCAATGTAAATATCATTAGTATTTATCTAATGACAAAATGAAAAAGAAAAAGTAGACATAATATGAGAAAAACTCTCGAGAGGAAGACTTGAACATGTAAAAAATTTCAGATGCTTCGAATTATGTAAATCAACCTCTTCTATAAAACCTCGAATCCACACCCAAATGATAATTCTGAGAAGCTGTGAAAGCTTCGAATTTCACAGTCTACAAGTGTTTCCGTTATACATCTCCAACAATCTAGTGTTGTTAACTTCAGTCACTATTAAAAGAAGACCTGACCCCTAAATTTATTCCAGATTAGGTTACTCCATGAGGTACCACGCCAGGAAGTAGACGATATAAGGGCACACGTCTTTTTTTCAATTGTATTTATTCAACTCTTGAAAGATTATACTACGCAGCATTCATCTAAATCTAAACCAATAACATTCAAACATTCAACCAAATTACAAAAATGACTGCATAATTTTCATTGATCTGCTGAGTTTCCTTTGATGGCGATCAAATGAAACCCAGACTAGTGATCGGCTCTTTGGACTGAATTAGATAACTTAAACTCAACTTATTCGAATGGGAATTCTCAAAGTTTTCCTAAAGGATTCAAATTCAATGGTGGTGATGGCTGCATCTATCCATAGCTAAATCAAGAATTAGAAATATATATTGTACTACGACATTGAAGTCGGATACTGATCAAACACCTTTAAGCCTAAGATGGATCTTTTTTAGCTACTCCCAAACATCCCAGAAAAATAAACAGCAGAAAGTAACAGTAGAAATAAACGAATCCAACGAAACAAGTAGATGAAATTGACTCCTATACGTAACACGATGACTTGAACTCAATTGATTACAGCTTCATCCAAATTGAGCAGCTAGCTAAATGTACACACACACAGTTATATATATGTAAATCATAACACCACTAGCATACGAAGAGGATCCTAGCCAGAATGAAAGATGCAATCTTTCTTATAATGCCCGATGATTAGAAGAACTTACAAGAAGAAGGAGATGATCTGGTGATTTTTCTGGGCACCAAGGGAGAAAATGGCAGTGTAGTAATCGACCCAGAAAGCGGGCGAGCATTTTTGTAGGTGGTTGATGATAAAATTTGGGGAGTCTGAAATGCCAAAACTTGCATTTTGTTGTTCTTATCAATTGCAAATAATTTGATTTCAGTTAGAAGCGTCCCATTTCAGTCGAATTCTCTGGGAGCGTAGAGAGAAGAGAGACAGGGAGACGCAAGGAAATAAGATTGAGTTGAGTTGTGTGGCTGCATCCTACTGGGCGTGTGGTGTTGAAAAGCATTTTGGAGTTTTTGGAAATTCTATTTTTTAAGCTTTTTTTTCTTATTTAACTGCCCATTATTAATTTTTTCTTGAAGATGAAAACCTATGAGAAATTAGATAAATTACTCCTTAACATATTAAGAGAAAAGATGTATCAATCCAGTGATATACATAGTTTTTAAATTTTTAAAACAAGATAAATGAATTAATTTATTGTATTTTTGAAAACAAGATAGTATTTCTCTATTTTTGTGCCCATTTTCCCCACTCCCACCCCTCTCTTCTCAAAGGCGTGAATCTGAATACAATTAAAAAAACCCTAAATCGGCCGACTCTCATTCTCTCAGTAAGTTCTCTTCCTTCACTTGTAGTGTTTCGTAATTTAAATGAACATATTTGCAATTCTAGTTTTGTTCAAGCATGAATTTTTATGAATCTAGAAAGATCTGACTTCAAAAGCCCCAAAATACCTACATTTAATATGTTCTGAATTTTACGGTATCTGATTTCCTGTCCGTGATTGCGTAGAGTGATTTGTTTTGTTACAGTTGTGTTTCTTGTATGGTTTTTGTAGGGTTTACGATCATTTTCGAGCGCTTTGCATCCTTTGATCATCGTGGCTTATGTAGATGTGGTGAAATCTCAATTTGGACTACAATGCCAGTTTATTGAATTTTGTACGGTCAAAATCATATCTTGCGCGGTTTTGTTGTATTTGATTTTGGAAATAAGATGGATGGAAATGGTAATATGAATTTAAGGAGTTGGGCGTTTCTTGAACCCCCAGCAAGTAATTGGAAGAACCATCTTGGCCTTCAGTTAATACCTTCCATAACTGAGAAGCCCCTTTTCGGTGGGGGTTGTGGCGATGGATTTCGTGAGCACCAAAACTTGCACCCTTCCCCATCCCCTGTCATGTCATCTATCAATGGTGGGCCCTTTCATCACCATCGTGTTGGTGGTATTTCAGAATCCCACATCCCCGTAGAATATTGGATGAATCAGAACAAGGATTATCTGAATATGTATTCTGGAAACCACCAATCTGCTTATTATCAATCGAGTTATGGGGTATCACCTGAGACATCATCTGCTCAATCTGTCCAAATGCCTCAGCAGCTCAATTTACAGAAGACTGAAAATGTGATGTCCAAGATGGAAGAGGTGTGCGAGGAAAAAGATGATGGTGGTGGTAGTAGCGGCAGTGCAATGGTAGTAAAGAAGAGAGGTGGTAGTAAGGTCACAGGTTCTACACCGAAAGAAAAGAAACCAAGGACCAGAACTCCTCGAGCACCAAGGGATGAGCATGAGCCTACTCCTTCATCCAACCGTGCTAGGACACCAAAGAAGCGGGCCGAAATTGTTATCAATGGAATTAATATGGATGTATCAGAAATCCCTATTCCAGTCTGCTCCTGCACTGGAGCGCCTCAGCAGTGTTATAGATGGGGATCTGGTGGTTGGCAATCTGCTTGCTGTACAACTCACATGTCTGAGTATCCATTGCCTCCGAGTGAAAAGAGACGTGGTGCAAGGATAGCCGGGAGGAAGATGAGCATTGGAGCTTTCAAAAAGGTACTGGAGAAACTTGCATCAGAAGGATATAACTTCTCTAACCCAATTGATCTGAGGAGTCACTGGGCAAAACATGGTACGAATAAATTTGTGACAATCAGATGAAGTTTATGATGAAGATGCTCCGGTTGGCTTCTAAGCGCATGCGGCACTCGCTTTCTGCTGTATATAATATGAATAGCCTGGTTAGAAGCAGAAGCTTTTGGGTGGTTACTAACTTTTCAGCTTCCAGAGTTGAGTTATATTTTTCATAATTTTGCCTCCTGGTGAATACGGATAAGATTATAGTCAACTGTTCGCGTTTTTGTAGCTCAACGAAAACAGTGATCTTGTCTAGTAACAAGGTATGGGATTGATTTGTTGAGATTTACTTTATTCAGTTTGTTTCCTAATTCACTTCCTGACAATCAATTTGTTTTATATACTATTTGCGTCTTGTTTCTATTTTGAATTTTCCATAGCTACATGCTATATATACTAAGAAAATAATGGCACATTTTGGAAGGCACTGATGTAACTGCTAGAATTAATGGATCCTCTAGCTGTCATTCAGCGTCTAGTTAAGCGATTAAAGTCACATAAGTGTGTGAAAGATACTAGAGTTCAATAAAACTAGACTGTTGTTAGTGAGTGATCATTGGTTTCCTAAACTAGGATGTAAGTGCTCAAATGATGGGCAACGGCATAGATTAAACTTACTATTACTTTGCTATGTAATGTGATAAGAGATGTATAATCCTAGCTCCATAAAAATTGTAACTTTTGAGGGTAACCATTTCTGGAAACCATGTTTTGAGAGTTGTGGCCTGTATGTGTCTGAAATTGTTTTATGGTGATGTAGGTGTGCCCTTTTTGGTTTCATAGGAGTTGCACATGCTACATTAATGTCTTTATGCTCATTAATCAAAGAAAACTAGAATGAGGGGTAGCCATTAACTGCAACTAAGCTTTTCTTGCTAGCTGTGGGTGAGTTAATGCTCAAGTATATAGTGTATTAGCTGATGAAAAAGTTGAATTGATTACCTGTTAAGGATATTTCAGTTTGTTGATCGATTCCATCCGATGATATAGTTTGAGACAATTTTTATTTAATTAGTTCGGTGAGTGTTGCAGCAATTGTTGAGTGTGGACTTTTTCTTGTCTACGAGAATGTGAACATGTGTTAGCTTTTTTTTTATTTTTAGAAAGTAGTGTTTTTCTTAAAATACAGATAAGGTATATGTTCATTTTAGGTTACTATTCTATCTGTGGGAGCTGTGTTTTGCTTAATTTAGACCTATGCAGAAATTGTGGATCATAGAGTTAACATTTGCCCAAAGATTGGGTTATCATGATTTAGCAAACGTAGCCCCTTTCGATGTGTTCTCCCTTCATACAAGTTTAATACTCCAAGTACCACAGTTTACTATTCATATTATCATTTTGGAGTGTACCACAAATAGTGCATACTTACCCGCTGGGAGACTTTCGGCCTTAATCCGCAAACTCCCGAAGACGGGTTCGGTACACCCGTGGTCAAACAAAAAAAAAAATAGTGCATACTTATTCGTTTTTCTCTTTTGGATATCTTCCTTTGTACTTTTCTTTCATTTTGCATATCTATTTATAAACATGACCCACAATTATATACTACTACTCCACTTGCTAACTAAAACAAAAAATAACAAGGAAACATTTTCTTTACTTACAAAATATACTAGTATTACTATTTAATTTTTATTAAAACTTGTGTCCGACTAAAGATCAAGATGTACTTCACTCGACGTTGGAAAAATTAATGTTGCAATAATACTCACAAATCAACATATAAAGTGAACGTGGTTTTTATTTTTCTCTCTCTCTTTATTTATAATCGATATAATTTTTTCATTTTTTCTAAATTCTTGATAAATTGAGCATCCAGCTTGATTTTACGTGTAGCCTTATTATCAATTTATTGGGATTAAATTGACAACGAGCCTTATTATGTAAATTACTATATTAGCCCTTTGAAACCTACTCCCTCTGTTTTATATTAGTGGAGTCATTCTGTCATTTTGGTACGTTCAATAGTAAGTCATTTTCTATTTTAGTAAAATTTAACATATTTTTTCTTTCTTACTTTATTCTCTCTTCATCTCTCTACCTTTTTTATTTCTTACTTTATTTTTCCCTTGCTCTCAACCAATTTTTTCTTAAAATAATTGTGTAACGAAAAGAAACGACTCTACTACTATGGAATGGAAGGAGTAGTTTTGTCCATAAAACACTAGCTAAGAGCATCCCCAACGCGGAGGGGACGGGCCACGATTGGGGTCCGGCTCGGGACGCAGGCGTTAAACGGAGGAGATTTCCAGCCTGGGACGGTCCCGATGCCGCAGTTGCGTCCCTGGGCCGCTCCTGGGGTCCGGCCCGGCTCAGGGTTAGGCGTGCCCGTGCTGCAATTCTAGAGTCTCGGCCCGGCGTTAGAGGTGAAGCAGGCTGTGACCCGTTGCCCTAATTTCTGATTTTTTAGGGTTTTGGAAGAGGAAGGGGGAGAGGAAGAAGATGGAGGAAGAGGAGGAAGAGGGAGAGGGAGAGGGGCAACGAAGCTCCCACGTGATTTTCTAATTTTTAATTTTTGTTGCATTTTTTTTTGCATTTTTTTTCTGTTCTAATTTTTATTTTTTTTAGTTTATAATTTATTATTTTTGAATTAAAAACAATATTTTCATATTATAATTGCTCACCATTTTCAATTTTTACAAGTAAAATAGGTTAGAGTTGTGAATAGTATAATTTAATAGTTGTGGCCCGGGATGGGGCCTGCAGGGATAAAGGAGTTGTGGCTGGGACTCAAATTTAGGGGAATGATGACGTGGAGATGATTTGGAGTCTGAATTGGGGGCGGGGTTGGGGATGCCCTAAGCGCATGAATTTAATGAACAGTTAGCAGTTAGCTAGTTATAAATTTCTTAAATTGTTATTCTAATTAAAGTAATACGAGTATTATTTTGTAATTTAATAAAATTCAAATAATCTTTTGATTTTAGAGACAACTTAATGTTTTAGACCGTACATTTTGAACTGTTGGGCTCTTACATTGCCGTCATGATTACAATCAAAATTATTTTGAAATGAATGAATACTCATTTAGCAATTAACCTTTTGAATCCAAGATTTACTACACCACCAACCAAGCGTGAAGTGGTCTGAAATAAAAATAGTTACACCACTAATTTCGGTTCCAACAGTTTTTCCCAATCAATATCCTTAATCATAGGATATCCAAAGGGTCATTTCATCACAATTCACAATTTCCAAGATTAGAGAAAGAGAGATAGTGAACAAGAACATGCATGCAACTTAATTCAACCTAATTAACGCAAATTAAACTTGAAGAACACATCCATGGAGGCCGAGTATCACAACCTGAAGACCTTCCCCTCCTTGAAATTAAGCCGGCAGGGATCGGAGGGCGAGGGCGAGACCCCAAGGCTGAAGGCCACCCCCTCATTCTCAGAGGCCGAGAGCGACATCCCGAGGCTCCGCGCCGTCTCGTCGTTCAAGCACGTGATGGAGGCGGCTGCGGAGTGGTCGGGGAGCGAAGGGGAGCTGCCGAGATACACGAGCCTCAAGGACGTCATGTCCAATTTGTCGCCGCGCGGTGGCGGCGCGGACGTCCCCAATATCCGAAACGAGCTGGTGAAGCACGCCGCGTCGGCCTACGTGCTCTCCGCCACCGTCATCAACCCCTCGCAGCAAGACCAAGATTCCAGAATCTACGACAGAATCAAGTCGTGGTTTCTCACGTGCCACGTCGGATTGCCGTTGTGCTGGCCCCTCGTTGATTTTGTTTACCAAATTGTGCGTAGGATTAGGAATGGATTGAGGGGGGTGGTTGAGGTCACCTAGCTACCTTACTTATTCCATTTCCTCTTACTAATTTTACTATTCACCTTCCAAATTCAACTTTTTTTTTTGTTTAGGTGTCTAGTAGGTTCGGTACATTTTTTTTATTTTATTTGGGGTCTTTGTTTTAATTAATTAGTGGAATGTTAAATTGTATACTTAGGAATTAATTGCACTTGTGCGTATGTGTGTGAAAATGTGACCGGTTTAGGTCGGTTTAATGGGAGGAGCCACTGATGATGTAATTTGGAACTGATTTTCAAAAGAAAATTCTGAACAAAGAAGTTGCCTAGTATTTGGAATGACAGCTTTGCGATTCCAATAAAATGATCAACTATAATTTTTGTTTAACGGTAATTGTTAATTATTTAAATCATAACTTTTCATTTACTGAGGTAATCAATAAGTTTGTTCCCATTGGCCTACCAGTGCACGCACTAAATTGAAGATAGGTGATCTGTTAAGGATATTGATATTGTTGTTCGATATCAAATCAAGAGCCGCTAGTAAACGATGACTTCGACGATTATGGCCAGATGTTCCCCTTGTTGCCGCTGGTAGGTGTGCCTTTCCATGTACTAGGGCAATTCTCTTTTAACCAGTGCATGCGTCTATGTTGCCTAGAATACGAATATGAGAGAAATGGATAAGGGATGAAAATTAAAAGATAGATGTTCACATTGATTACAATTAAGTAAAAAATTTAAAATACTCCTATCATTTATTATTTTTTTTAAAACACGGACCACACTCTTCCAAATTAATTTTGGCAGATGAACAGTGCAAACAGCACCAAATTTGGTTATTTGGGTGGAGTTGCTCTTAAGGCCATGTTAATTAAAAGCCATATATTTAATGAATGTGAAACGGTATTTCAACTTGACAGACCTTGGTCTTTTATGAGTACATAACTGCATTTTATTAAATACTTTTATCATAAGAATAGGTCCACAAATGTTTTCTTACCCCTTACAAAATTTGCATGTCACTTTTACAGTTTTACTCAATTTGAATACCATGATTTTTTTCTCTCTTTTACTCATCATAAATACCGAAAGTTTGTATGTTCTCCCTATGAAAAACTTTGGTATTGCCGAACCCCCAAAACTAGAAGAAAATAGTGAATTCGAACTGTAGAAGAGCTTGCCGCACAGAATGAGAATAGTGAAACTGGCATCCAACTTTATACAAGTGACCAAGTAAAATTGAAGTGTAAATTAATGCGATTATTTTACAAATGATAGAGAGAGAAGGTAAATGGGCTGAGTGAGCCACAGTGAGATAATTAGAGAGAGAAATGCGGGCGTATGAAAGCAGACAAAAATAAGGCTACTAATGCGTACGTATATATGCAGTTGGCCTTTAGTATTTATGCATGCAATTTAAGTCTGCCTATGAAAATCACAATTATGACTGTGTTTTTTGTTTCTTTATGGGGATGTTTTTCTTTCAACCATATATTGTCATTGGCCCCCAACCCCACCCATCACCCTCTTTTCCATCAAGTTTAATTAGAGGCAGCTTTTTATAACATTAGCTGATGAAGATGTTTGTTGAAGTTGAGAGAGAGAGGAGAGTGGGCTTTCAAAAAGTGAATTGAAAGACCTCAATCAACAAAGATGCTTTCCCTTTGATTTTAGTATTTCTTTTTGGCACGGTTGTATTTTAGTAGATTCTATAATGCTCACCGACATTGACCTCTCCGCCCTGCCGGAGCCCTCCTTCTCCTACTGCGACACCACCAAGCGCAAGCGCCGCCCCGCCGGAACCCCAGGTATATTAATTTAACAACACGAATTAACACGTGTATGATGTATGTGGATGATGAATGAATGGGGATTATATTGTAGATCCGGATGCGGAGGTAGTGTCGCTGTCGCCGAAGACGCTGCTGGAGTCGGACCGGTACGTGTGCGAGATCTGCAACCAAGGGTTCCAGCGGGATCAGAACCTGCAGATGCACAGGAGGAGGCATAAGGTGCCGTGGAAGCTGCTGAAGAGGGAGACGCCGGTGGCGCGTAAGCGCGTGTTCGTGTGCCCGGAGCCGAGCTGCCTCCACCACAACCCCTGCCACGCCCTGGGCGACCTCGTCGGGATCAAGAAGCACTTCCGCCGCAAGCACAGCAACCACAAGCAGTGGGTTTGCCACAAGTGCTCCAAAGGCTACGCCGTCCAGTCCGACTACAAGGCACACCTCAAGACCTGCGGCACCCGCGGCCACTCCTGCGACTGCGGCCGTGTCTTCTCCAGGTAATTAAAATTTAAAATACTCACTCTGAGAGAGAGAGGAGAGAGATTGTTGATGGTTGATTGTTACAGTATGGGTCATTGCATATGGGAAATCAGGGAATCTTGTCTTTTCACAGACTTTTCTTGTATTCAGTGCAGAATGTTTTGCAATTGCAGCTTGGGGATTTAATTCTCTCTCTCTCTCTCTGAATCTGTGTGTGTGTGTCAAATCACTCTCCCAAGTCTCAAGCAGTCAAAGAAAAATATGCAGGCAACATATTGCTTGATAGACTACTAGGTTTTGAGTCATGTCTTTCTATCCAAACTATAATTGTTTTTACAAGTTGTTTTAAGATTAAAAGAAAGAGTGATGATAAAAAACTAAAAAGCTTGAATAATTTCTACAAGTTGTGGCGTTTTGATGGTCAAGATGCTCATGATACGAAATGATTTAGTCTTGTTTGTAGCAGTACAAGTCTTGATGAATGGGGGATCAAACTTCAATCTCCAAACCCCATTTCTTCTGTTCAAAAATTGTCCTTTTGCTGCCCTTTTTTACTACTCCGCATCTTTCTTTAATCATTACCACCTTGAAAACTTTTACTACTATTGTTTAGATTTTATTTATTATTAATTTTCTAGGGTGGAGAGTTTCATCGAGCATCAAGATGCTTGCAGCATGGGGCGCATTCACCCGCCGCCGCCGTGCTTATCGCGGACGGCGTCGAGCCCTAGCCCCTCCAGCGACACCAATCTCAGCGCCCGTCCCCCAAACCTCCAACTCCAGCTCCTCACCAACAAGCTCGACGAGGACCACTCGACTCAGCTGCAGCTCTCAATCGGCTCGTCCGAGATCACCGGCGACAAATCCGAGTCTCCGCGGGGGAGCAGCACGGCCGGCGATCAGTTGAAGGAGCAGCTGCGGATCGCGACGGCGGAGAAGAGCTACGCGGAGGAGGCGCGGCAGATGGCGAGGCGGCAGATGGAAGCGGCGGAGCATGAGTTCGCCAACGCAAAACGGATCCGGCAGACGGCTCAGGCGGAGCTCCAGAAGGCGCAGGCGCTCAGGGACCACGCCACCAAGAAAATCAACGCCTCCATGCTCGAGATCACGTGCCATTCCTGCAGATCGAAATTCCAGCAAGCGTTGTTTGCTGAGTCGTCGTCTTCGCGTGTTGGATTGGATTTCATCTCGTCTGCGCTCAGAGATTGGGAAGTGAAGAAAGCCAATCAATAATACTAGTAGGAGTAATAATTTTGAGGGAAGCTTTTTGCTCAGGAACAATAATGTGAAATTTAGAGGGCATTTTCACTTTTTATTACCTGTCCATTTCTATTGGCAAAAAAGATGAGATGTCTAGCCATTCATCAGATTCGCATTAATAGCTCTTCTTCTGCAACAAATATTTTCTTACTCATGTGTGATTATTAGTATTCATGATTGTGTATGTGTTATTAGCATTTGGTGAGTATTTATGATAAAAAATAAATAAATAATCATAAGGTGTACCATTGAACTTTACATTTTACTATATGTATAAAGTATGTACGGATATATGATGGTACTGTTATCAGCGCAGTGTTGTAATTTATAACATCTACTAGTATTTTTGTTTGTTTGGTAAACAACAATTAAAAACATTCAACTTGACAATGAAGAATATGACTTAATATATTGAAAAAAATTGAATATAAGAACCGCCAAATTGATTAAAGATTAGTTCTCCTACCAAATAACTGTGTTACACAAGGACATATGAAGGGAAAAATATCCTTTATAATGGAGTCTTGGAAGACATTCAATACCAAGGGTAACCAATTTATTTTTGTTAGTATGTCTAGAATCTGTATAGTTTGTCGCTACGATATGTTTTTGTTTTAGACCCTAATCGTTATATTGGGCCTAGCCCGTCGTCTGTGAATCTATTTATATAGAAGGATGGCAATTCTGTAATCTGAAAAACAATCTAAATAACATTTGTTCTATGTTTCCTGCCCGTAGACGTAGATAACACAACATTAGTGAACCAGGTAAATTATGTGTCTCTTTACATTTCTGTTTGTCTCAATTACACAATCACTCCATTTTGACACAACAATTTTAAAATGGGTTATTAACTATTGAAAAAGATCAAGTAAAAGACCAACTTATATAGCATATTAAGGGAAGCATCTTGATATATATATGGAGATGCAGCTTTGATAATGGATTTCTTATGCATAGATTTGTCAAAACTTGAAGGTGATGACCAAACAAATAGAAAACTTATCGTCTTATAATATGTCAATGAATTACATAGAATGAGACCTAAGAGCATCCTTTAACACTGGTCCGGATCTAGGCCCCAAGTCCCCCCACGTCATTATTCCCCCAATTTTCTGGGTCAGGCCACAACTCCTATAACCCTGCAGGCCCATCAAGGCCTTAACTATTAAATTGCACTATTCACAATTACAAGTTATTTTACTCGTAAAATAGAAAGCGTTGAACAATTAAAACATAGAATATTCATTGTTCAATTGAAAACAAAATATTACAAACCCTAGAAATAAAAAATTACAAATCCTAGATAATAAAAATTTAAAAAATATAGAAATAAACAGAGTGGATCAATGTAGAATAAAGTGATAAATTAGTGGAAGAATGTTGAAAAAATGGAATATAAATAGGCAAAAATTTGAAAAAAAAAAAAAGAATTGGGGGTTCGGATCCGGCCCGAATACCCCATAACCCTAGGCCGGGCCGCAACCAAGCACATCCCGGGAGCTTCCAACACCAAGCCGGAATGCAACCGGGCGCGACCTGAGCCGCAACTCCCTCCCCTTCAACGCTGCAGGCCACGGGCCGGGACCTAGGTGCGGTCCGGCCCGTGGCGTTAATATCTACATTATATGACGCTCTAGAAGATTTCATTGACTTATGTAATTATGTATTGTCGTAATGTCCATTTTGTTAAATAAGGTTGCAAAAATTATTGTGTGCATGATTAAAAGATATATGTGTGTTTTTTCACAAGAAGCAAATCCTGTTTTTATGCTATGTGTGCTAAATACTACTCCCTCCGTCCCAGATTTGTAGTAATATTTTGCCATAAAAGTTCATCCCACATTTAGAGTAACATTTAGAATTTATCATATTTGCACATAAAATTTTACTCCATTACTAAAATTACACCCAAATGTCATTATCTATATTAAAATAAATCAAAACAAAAATAAAAAACTAAAAAGTCAAAAAGGGACTCATCAACTCACTTAATTTATTACACGCTCCATCATCTCACTTCATTTATTACACACTTCATCATCTCACTCCACCAACTCATTTCATTTATTACACACTTCATCTCTCACTTCATTAATTACGCACTCCACCAATTCCTTAAAACCCGTGCGATAACTAAGAGCATCCGCAGCGGTGAGAATTTTGGTGCTCGTCCGTCCGTGCCAGCGGCACGGCGCTGCTCTTAGCTAAGAGCACGTCCGTGCCGCTGAGCAGCCCTACGTGGCACGCTCTGATTGGCCAACGGCTACGTTTATTTATTTTTTTAAAAAAAAAATTCGAAATTTATTTAAAAAAATGTTTTTAAATAATATTTTCCCACTTCCCAAAAAATTATATCCGTTTTCTACCCACTTTTAATTTATTTTTCAATTTTTTTCCCCCAAAATTCACATTTTCATCTATAAATACCCCCACTTCAACACAAAAAAAAATCACATTCTCATCTATTCTATCATCATTCATCTACATTCTCTCATCTTTTTTCCTCATACTCTCTCATCTAAATTCCCGCCACACTACACAATGTCCGGCTCCGGCGATCACCCCTCCGGCAATCGCGGTTGGAACCACGATTGGTTCGACTCCGAGGCCGGATATAGTCCGGAAACCCAATTTACGGCCCCTCCTCAAACCCAAGGTTCGCAAGCTCCGGGTGGCTACCGTCCTTACCCGTTGCACGACCTAAACGCCCCCGGGTTCGGGTGGGCACCCGAACCCGGATCGGGAGGGAGCAGCGGCTCTACTCCTACTCCTACTTCTGTTCCTACTCCTCCTGTTCGTGGCACCCGCACCCCGTACACTCCGGGTGAGATGATGGCGATGTTCAAAACCTACTTGGCAGTCTCCGAAGATCCGGACGTCGGCACGAACCAAACCGGGGATACGTATTGGTGGCGCATCACTCGCCTCTACAATGAAACCCGGCCGGCGGGAACCATCTATCGCAATGATAGTATGGTTCGCAATTGCATCTACAGATGCAACGAGGCAATCGGGAAGTTCCAGGGGATTTACCTCCAGGAAGAGCGGTCGGCGTTGAGCGGCACGAACGAGCTCGACATCATCACTGCCGCCTTAGCGGCATACCAAAGGGAGGAGTTCAAATCGTTCAAGTACCTCGATTGTTGGCAGGAGGGGCGCCAACATCCGAAGTATAGGGGCGGCATAGTAGCATCCTCCTCCAACTCCTCCAGCAAACGGTCCGAGGTCGGTTGCCCTATCCGACGGCGCCTCCGATGATGTGGCTACCCGGCTTGCCGGAGCTAGCTTGGGTAGCCCCGACGCTGCGCCGAGCAGTGCCCGCCCGCAAGGAAGGAAGAAGGCGGCGGCTAACCGCCCCGCCGTCGCGCCTCGACTCCATCCGCCCCCGCCTCCGCCGCCGCCCCCGCTCCCTTTGTGCCTCCTCCACCCCCGAACAACACGTTGTGGGCCATCTTGAGTCAACTCTATATGAACGATACGTCTTGGATGACTCCGGATCAACTTGCAACACATGAGCAAATGATCCGGGGTCTCAAGAGGCAATTGGGGATAGAGGACTAGTCTTCCACGTGTGTAATTTTTAATTTGTAGGATTTTAATTATGTATTTTTTATTTTCTAGGATTTTAATTATGTATTTTTATTTTTTAGTATTTTAATTATGTAATTTTTATTTTATAGGATTTTAATTATGTAATTTTTATTTTTTAATGTATTTTATAATGTAGAAATGTTTTTAATAATTGGAGTATTTAAATTGAATAATAGAATGGTGGGACCCTTCAGCTTGTCCTTAGCTAAGAGCACGGAAATGGGTGTTGTGCTCTTAGCTAAGGACAAGAAGTAAAAGTGGGTCCGGGCCCACCTTCATGCTCTTAGCTAAGAGCACGGATGATGATGCTCTAAATGTTACTACAAATGTGGGACGGAGGGAGTATCGTACATCTGCTTGCTGAATGACTGCGTTTTTTATTGAATTTGATGGATGGATTTGTTGATCATGACTTGCTTTCAAATGACTTGATCGCTTCAATTTAACATTAGTTTCTTTTCATTGATGACTTTGATGTATATATGTGTGCACCAGGTGTATCTATTGGGAGTCAGTACAGTCGAAATGTAGAGTAAAGATTTTATTTCCTAGAAAGAAAATTTCATTGTAATGAAGTCCTATGATAATTTATTTGCCAATGTTGATTTGATAGACATTGTTTATCAATTTTTTTTTATTTATGGAGTATATCTTAACTTATTAAAAGAACTCCTTCAAATAGGTTCCAATCAAGTCATAAAATATCGATTTTTTTTATAAAGTACTTCCTATATCCAATTAAAAATGAAACATTTTTCTTTTTTGGTTATCCCATTAAAAATGAAACATTTCCTAAAATGAAAACAACTTTATCTCTACTTTTTCATTTCTCTTACTTTACTCTATATTCATTAATTTACAAAACAACAATACATAAAATCTTGTGTCGATTCCCAAATATTTCATTTTAAGTGGGACGGAGGGAGTATACAGTTTAAAAACATTTGTCAAAGACGTATCTGCGGTATCAGTGGCTACGACACAAATGTTTTATAGGCTACGTACAACATTGATGGTAAACGATCTGTTTCTATCAGCTTTGTGTTGCAGTGAGAAATTAAAATTAGATTAAATTTGCATTTTAATAATATAAATTTATGGTGATGAATTTGAACATCCTTTAGGATGAAAATTATTTCGAAAAAAAAAATAGGATGAAATTTGAAATGAGATCAATTTTGTTTTCGCAAATTAAATAAGTTATGTAGGAGTAAAAGTATACAGAGAGAGAGAGAGAAATGGGGCGGGGTCGTCCATTTCCTTGTGCATTTAAATGCATATTAATAACCAAAACGCCATGGTTTTCAGTGCCACACATGTCACTGTATATCCACGACTCGTCACTCTCACTCACAAACTCCATTTATTGCATAATTTTTCTTTGGATTCAGCTTCATCAGAATCAGTGTCTCATATCTTTCCAATTTAAGCAGCCTATCATCTCTCCAACCCTCTCTCTCTCTCTCTCTCCTCGCCGTGGGCGTGTGTGACTGTGTGAGAGAGAGTGTGTGTTTGTGAGAAATAGTACTGCGTACGTATGTGCAATATTTGTCTTTGCCCGCCTTTGCGATACACAAGAAAATTAAAGCTGAATCCCTGCCCCAAATAGCATCTATCCCTTTAGATACCCCTCTCACTCACTCACATTTCTATTCTTTTTTTAAAAAGGGAACATCTTTTTTTTTCCATAAACTTTATTAAAATATTATTTTAGGTCCATCAACTTTGAAAATATCATTTGAGATTTGCCAATTATGTGTTAATATCATTTGAAGTACATTTTTACAATTTCCAAATTTTTTTGGACAAAAATACCCTTAATATCTTTAAGGGTATATATTTTTAATAAACTTATCATAGGGTCCTATTTTAATGCTTATAGCACCCTAATCCAAAATCAAGACTAAATCTCCACCCTTAAATTTTAAAATGAGTGGATGAGATTAAAGCTCACAAATCTCAATAAATAGTAGACAAAATATCAACAAAAGAGTAATATCATCATTATGTTATCATATCATAATTTTCGTGGGATCATATCATAATTTTTATATCAACATTGTGTATTACAAATATCAACAATATGACATTAGAATATCAACACAAGGACAAGAAAATATCAACACATTTTTATTGAGATTGGACATGCATAATATTGAGATTTTGCCTACAATATATTGAGATTTTTTGTTACATTTGTGATAAAAGTTGCTTATCAACATGTACGAAAATTGAAATATAATTTATCAAATTTCATCACCCGAACATCGTCGGAACATATGCAATTGAGATCTTGTTGGAATCCTTATTAAATTATCTTTAATTTGATATATTTTTTGCAAAAAAATAATTTAAATTGAGAGAGTTACGTAAATTTAAAGATTTGAGATGATTTTGAGAAGAGAGAAAGTAGTTAGTTATAATTAGATTTGACATTAATATCCTTTTAATTTAATTAATAATTATTTAAATTTAAAATATATTACACTTGTCATTATATTAACTACAAGATCTTCTACTCTAATGGTTAAAAATTGGTCTCAATTTTGGATTGCTAATTAGTTAGCAATTGATCACCTCCCACTTATCATATACTCATATTTTTTTATAAATATCTTTACTATATATTTTTGATGAATTTTTTAAATATAAAATATAATTTGACCTTCAATATTATCACTTAATTTTGTGACATGCAAGGAAAGATTCTTATTCAATTTTTTATATTAAAGAAAAATTCTTTATTCAATTTTAAAATTCTTTAATATAAGAAATTGAAGAAGCAATTTTACTTCGCATGTCACAAAATTAAGTGATAATATTGAAGGTCAAATTATATTTAGAAAATTCATAAAAAATATATTGTAATGATATTTATAAAAAAAAAATATGAGTATATGATAAGTTTATTAAAAATCTATACCCTTTAAGGTATTGAGGGTATTTTCGTCCAAAAAAAATTTGGAAATAGTAAAAAAATACTTCAAATGATATTAACCCATAGTTGGCAGACCTCAAACGATATTTTCAAAGTTTACGGACCTAAAATGATACTTTGGCAAAGTTCGTATACCAAAAAAGACGTTCCCTCTTTTTTAAAATAAGTAAAATTCTTTTCAATATTTCTTTTTGTTTCATTAGGATACATTTGACACATCAAATTAACCAATAAGCGAATCAAATTCCTTTTAACGTGAGAAATATTATGTTATGTTAGCAATTTAATCCTTATTACTATTGTGAGTATTTAGGAAATGTTCATAATTTTTCTCGCTTATCGCAACTTAGAAAATAAGTGTTCAATCCCCAAGGAGGAGGAAGTCTCATGGACATGGTGGTTGTGGCGGATCTTACTTTTACTCCATCTGTAAATAAGGAAGATTGGGCATATCCACTTGGGCCTTAGTTATTAGACATTAAATAAGAGTTGGGCCTGATCTTTTTTATGGCTGGGCCAAGACTATTTATTTAATTTGATGGGCTCTTTAATATGGTGTAGGCTTGCTTTAATTTGACGGTTATTTAGTGGTTTTGTAACTAGGTGGTCCGATAACAGAATTCAGGCCTGTCCTACTGAATTAGTAAGTGAAGCTCTTAATAGCCCCAACTTCGTAATGCTTAAAGTTTGTGGAGTATGCTAGTGCTCAACTTCCAAATGATTTCAGTATTGTAGTCTTTGTTGTCATGAATTGTGAGTAGCTATTAATACAGTTAATGATCTTGTCAAAATTAATTGACATAGAAAATCAGACTCGGTGGCATACGTGGCAAAATGACGTGTTTTCATAGATCCTTAACTTCTTTAGTTTAGCTGCCCAGCTCCATCTTTTAAATTAGGGATGTCAATCGGGCTAACCCGTTTGGGTTCGGGCCAGCCCACTCAGATCGCCGAGTTATTTGGGTGCGGACCATTCGAGTTATGGATTTTTCGGGTCATAAATTTTCAACCCTAACCCTAACCCTAACCCGTCGGGTTTTGGGCTAACCCATCGGGCTATTCGGGCCTAAAAGCTTTCGAAAATAATCTCTTGTATCAAAATTTTCTTCTATAAAATGATTTTAAATTTTAGATACTTTTTTCTTTTTAGTTTAGAATCATATAAAATCTTCAAATTTTCATAGTTTTCTTCAATAATACTTGAAAAGAAGCCTTTCATCTCAATCAACTACAATATAAATTAAAGCTTGTGTTCGTGTCATTATATGGCATTGTTCGTAACTAATTCTTTATGAAAATTAAAAATCATATCTAGTCATTATTAAAATGATAAATATATTAAGATTTTGATGGGTTAGTTCTTAATTTTGTCTTGATTGGCTTGAAGGTGGTAAGACATTAGTGACAGATGATGAGACGGTGCAATAATGAGTATGGAACTTGAAAGCTGATATTGTGGGAGGAGTGGAAAAGTGTAGAATGAAGATTGAATAAGATAATGATTGTGTAGAATGAAGATTGAATAAGATAATGATTGTGTAGAATGAAGATTGAGGATTCAAAAATATAAAAAGTTTCTAAAACTTAATATTTTATAATTAAAACCCACAATCCATCGGGCCGACCCGCAACCCGTTTAACCCACCAATCCATTAGGGCCAACCCGTTTAGCCCGTTTTGTATTCGGGTAATAAAGTTACAGCCCTAACCTGCTCATATAACCGGGTTGTTCTGGCCAGCCCACGTATTTCGTGTTGAATTTACATCCCTATTTTAAATTATATCCACGTTTGAATTTGGTTTGGAAATTCCATATTTGAATTTAGCTACATATGTCACCATCTATTTATTGTCATATTTCCATATTTGAATTTAGCTACATATGTCACCATCTATTTATTGTCAATGATCTACAGTTTATTGATAGTTTTTCATTTTATAAGGTTAAATAATTAGTAGTGATTCTATGGATTATGATTGAATATAAGCTCTTAAAGGTTTGTAATAAAATTTCAATTTTGCCTACTAATCCAGTTTTATTAAATTGCAAAAGAGTGATTTCCATATCACTCAAATCTATTAAAAGCCAATAAACCGGAAATAAAGGGTTCTTCTTCTCATCGCCTCAATGCTTTCTCTTCCGCACTCTATTCTCCCAAAATCACTCTAATTTCTTCAAATGGTGTTCAAGGGCAGATTTTTCTCTTCCAAAAAATCCGACACTTCAAGCCCAGATGGATCATCCAACAGCCCGCGATCTTTCGGCTCCAACTCCAATTCGCCGATCCGATCCGATAAGAAGAAGTCCAAAGACAGCTCTCCCGCGTCCTCCGCCGCCAGCACGCCGAAAAGCCTTTTGAAGAAGAAGGACTCGCCCAATTCAAGCAAGGCCACATCGTCTCCCTCGCAGCTGAGGAAATCGGAGGAGGCCTCGTTGTCTGTGTCCCCGATTGTGGCGTCGTCGCTGGGGCTCAACAAGATAAAGACGCGATCAGGGCCGCTGCCGCAGGAGAGTTTCTTCAACTTCGGGAGTAGGGAGAAGGGCGTTTCTTTGGGTGCTAGTAACTTATCGCGGCCGTTGGGCATTGGTGGCAATGATGGCGCCAGGAAGAAGGACAAATCGTTTCTTGAGAATGCGGATAATGGGAGTAATTCGGACACCATGTCCACGGAGAGTGGGGCATCTAGAGATCAGAGCCCTCATGTGCTCCAGGTGCAGGAACGATCGCGCCTCCAAAATGCAGAATCGTCGTCTGGAGCTGCTGGTATGCTTTTAATTTCTTGATGCTTAGTTCCATTCATCATTTTGGTGAATGCATATTACTTGGAAAGATGTTTTCCTTGTGATTTATTTGCTTCTTTGGTATCATTGGAAAAATGCATGATTTGGTCTGAATCACATGTGGTCAAATTGATTAGGAAAAATGCATCTGAGTTTGCTAAATCTGGACTGATATGTTCTTCTTCTTTCATCATTTAGCACCTATTATGTGTAGATGGTGATAGTCTCATTGGAAAAATGCATTATTTGGCCAATTATTATTCTTAGTCTTACACACAAGTGAATGCATGCCTTTACTTTGGTATGGCACAATGATTGATTTGGCTACTTTTTAGTTAACATAGAAGGAAATGTACAAATGAAGAGCATTGATCTAGTTCTGCAGCAACTTTAGAAGGCATCTTAGACCACAGTGAAAATAAAAGAATTGGATAACACTACTTTGACATCTAAGATTTGTGGGAGTCAACCACTGATATTTCAATTTTCCCCTGTGTGATATGTTGAACAGATAGTTTTATTGGGTCCCCAGGTATCTCTGAGGCCCTTTGCATTCATATGTAGAATCAAAAGCAGCTACCTTCATAATATGTAGTGAAAGGAAGAGATAATTCAAGCCAATCATATCTTACTATACTATAATCCAAAATAAACAAGATTTCTTAAATTCATATTTGTTCTGCACATTGTTGATTATTAGTTTCAAGTGGGAATCCACATTTGCAGCTAGTTAAATCATGAGAAACAAAGAATAGTTTCTCGTTCCCTTTAGAATTCTAGATGGGAAAGAATTGACTCAAGTCAAATTTCTTGGCTAGTTGACTGATTTTGAACTTTTTGACTGGATTATCTGGAATTTACCCTATTTATTCTAGAAATTTAAAAAAGGATGAACTAGCATTGGCTTTTTTGGTTATTTGTCTGATTGGGTTTCTAAACCATCTCAACCACTCAAATCATCTTATTCTCAAGACTGACATTGGTTTCTTAAAAGCAAATTTCATGCCAGATTGCCAGTTAAGACAAACTTAGAAACAAAATATGTCAAAATTAACAGATGTAGTACTTTGCTTAAATACAGTAGTAGGTCAAATGATGGAATCATGCAATTAGCATATCACTCCCTCATTTAGAGCATAATGTACTCCATCCGTTTCCTAAAAATAGAAATTCTTTCCTTTTTGGTCCATTTCCTGAAAAATAGCAACTCTCCATTTTAGGAAATGGACCCCACAATCCACTAACACTAATTCCACTACTTTTTCTACTTCTCTCTCTTACTTTATCCATTTTTTCTCCTCCTCTCTTTTATTTTACCAATTTTGCATTAAAACCCATGTCGTTTCCAAAGTTCCAATTTTTAGGAAATGGAGGGAGTATATAACATTAGAGGATGGCAGGATGCTTAAGAGGTCACCAACTCTCATGTGCTAAATGATGATAGTTGTGTAATATGTAAAGTCTTGTGGGCCTAGTAGAATGGATCTATAAGGAAAATCACATCTTGGTTTTAGAAAGTAAGCTGTAAGTAACTTGGCAAGTCATACCAAGTGCAGAATTTAATAAATAGTTTGTACAAATTTATCTAGGTGATGGTCTTATCAATGAATGTAAGGATACCTTCTCTTTCAAATAAACTTAATGACAACAGTTATTGGTTAAGAAACATGTTCTCATGATTGGCATTTTATAAGGTGCTTGCATTCAAGGTAAATATGTAAGTGAGACTTGTAGGAAAAAAATCAAAATAGTTCTCCCTCCTTCCCATAGTAGATGTCACACTTGGGAGAAGGCACGGGATTTTAGGAGATGTTATTTTGTGTGTTAAGTGGTGAGAGAAAATATAATTTTATAACTGATGTGAGAGGAAACTTTTTCCAAAAGAGTAAATGTGACATCTTTTGTGGGACAAACTAAAAAGGAAAGTGTGACATCTATTATGGGACGGAGGGAGTAATATGAAGAAGGTACTTATGTCTATTCCTAATCAATGCTTGTACCAGGACCTTATTATCTCTGAAAGTGAAGATAGCTAATGATATGCAGTAGTGGCTCATTTTTTCACACTACAAGTGACTGGAGATTCGACAATAATTGTGCAAAATAGTCATTTATAAACTTAGCACCGTTCTAGGCGATCTTGAAAGATTACTGCCCTTTTGCCATTATATATCTTACTTTTCAATCTTCTCCTGTTCTATTGTTTTTCTTCATGCTCATGTGGAGTCCAGGCACTCAAGCCTATTGCATGTATAGTGTCCATAATGAAAAAAACCTTGGGCATATGTGGCCTTCTAAGAGATGTTACTTTATGTGACTGTGTTGATGGAATGATTATAATAAAGGAATATTGTTGAAAACATCTTTTGATTAAAACCACTTATTGGAAAGTCTGCATTCATCATCTTTCACTTGGGCTTTTTCAGGCCAATTTGGCTCATCATGGGATGAATCTGGAGCTCTCAGGAATTCAGATGCATGTACTCCTGAGATGAAGGTAAAAGGGTGTATTTAGATTCTACAAAGCATCCAATTCTACATTTCCGGTTGAATTTAGATTTGCATCTACGTCTGCAAGCTAGCTAATTTTTAATGCTTATGTAGACATATGATTGTGATAATCCAAAAGAGTCCGAGTCACCACGTTTTCAAGCCATACTTCGTGTTACAAGTGTTCCTAGGAAGAGGTTTCCTGGTGATATCAAGAGTTTCTCTCATGAGTTGAATTCTAAAGGTGTACGTCCTTACCCATTTTGGAAGCCTCGAAGGTTAAATAACTTGGAGGTAATAATTACTCTAAAAAAGACTTTTTGATTATTTTACTTCTGGATTTTCATGGATACTTAATAATTGAAACAGGAGGTTTTGGCTATGATAAGAACTAAATTTGACAAAGCAAAGGAAGAAGTGGATGCCGATCTGCATATTTTTGCAGCAGACTTGGTAGGAATTCTAGAAAAGAATGCCGAAACTCATCCGGATTGGCAGGAGACAATAGAGGACCTGCTGGTTCTGGCTCGGACTTGTGCTATGAGTTCTTCTGGTGAATTTTGGCTACAATGTGAAGGAATAGTGCAAGAATTGGATGACAGGCGTCAGGAACTTCCCATGGGCATGCTAAAGCAACTTCATACCCGAATGCTTTTTATTCTCACCAGATGCACTAGATTATTGCAATTTCACAAAGAAAGTGGGTTGGCGGAGGATGAGCATGTATTCCCTATTCGTCAATCGCTACAGACAGCAGATAAACTAGTTCCTCAAGGTCCAGAGAAAGAAGAAAGGCGTTCAATTGATTTAAAAGTTATCAAGCCTACATCTACAAGGAAGTTTTACAGTCAAGAACAATCAGAATGGAAGAAAGACCTTGCTGTACCAGGAAATTTACAACCTTTACTTGTTGAAGCCACAAAGAACCTAGATTCTGCTGCCAGTAGAAACAGGATGGCATCTTGGAAGAAATTTCCTTCTCCTTCAGGGAAAAGCCCAAAACAAGCTGCCTCTGTAAAGGTGGAGAGTAGTGACAGTATCATGCAAGCTTCAAAAACATTAGGTAGTAGAGGAATCAGTGATGCTGAGCTAGTTACTGACAAGGTGCCCGAGCTTCCCTCTTCTAGAGATGCACATGCCACATCCATAAATCCTAAGCACCAACAAAAACCTTCCTGGGGGTATTGGGGAGATCAGCCAAGTGTATCTGATGAAAGTTCAATAATATGTCGCATTTGTGAGGAGGAGGTTCCCACTTTGCATGTTGAAGACCACTCTAGAATATGTGCCATTGCCGATCGATGTGATCAAAAGGGTCTAAGAGTCAATGAGCGCCTCACTAGAATTGCCGAAACTCTTGATAAACTGATGGAATCTTTTTCAACAAAGGACATGCAACATGGTGCTGGAAGCCCCGATGGTGCTAAAGTATCCAACTCAAGTGTGACTGAAGAGTCCGAGCTTCTTTCTCCGAAATATAGTGACTGGTCCCGCAGGGGCTCTGAAGATATGCTAGACTGTTTTGCTGAACCCGATAATAGTACCACGGATGATATGAAAACTTCCATGTCATGTAAAACTCGATTTGGTCCAAAGTCTGATCAAGGAATGACAACATCATCTGCAGGCAGCATGACTCCTAGGTCACCATTAATGACACCACGTACGAGCCCAATAGACTTTCTATTGTCTGGAAAAGGTGCTTTCTCTGAACATGGTGATCTTCCTCAGGTATATCACTGGCTTGCAATAAATTATTGCTATTATCTTCTTTCTACAGTGTCCTTTTAGCATTAACAATTATAATTGACCATCACCTCTTAGATTCAGATGAAACTGATGCATCTTAATTTCTTATTGAGCTTACCATGGCAATCATCCTTCTTGGCTTTCTTCTATAGTCTCCATTCGTCTTCCATTTTTTTGTAACGCGATTATCTTGATATCTTCTTTTGAATGGGAAGTCAACTATTAAAATGCAATGCAAACCCTGTATACCGTAGATTTCTTGTTATTCTGGTAAATGTACGATAGTCTATTGCATCCAGTTATTTTGTTGAATGTCATTGGAGGATCCATCAAGATATGCATTGTATAAGGGTTGGGCTTGCTTTTCCACTCAAATGGACTACATGCCTTAGGCTAGTATGGATATCATGCCTTTGAACGTTTAAGTTAAAATTATTTTGCTCATTGGATTAGGGGTCTTGTTAACTCTATTTCAAAACTACAAGTCAGTGAGTAGTTTATTTTTCCCCCCTGCTCTCTCACTCTCTTGCTCTTTCTTCCATTTAAAACTTTGACAAGTTTTTTATCGTAATCCTTAAAATTTTATGGAACTATTCTTTATGTAGTATGGGGTCTGTGCTTTAACGATAATCAGCTTTAATGCGATAAGAAGTATAGTATGACAGTCTTATGCACTATGATGTAGTAACATAATCGTATATTAGCTTTCAGTTCTTTGCTAGATAATTTTGACACTTTTGCTAATCATATCTATAAACAATATCATATGCACTTTTGGCCAATGCAGATGAATGAACTCGCTGATATCGCTAAATGTGTAGCAAACACCCCTCTGGATGATGATCGCTCTTTGCAGTACCTGCTTTCTTGTCTTGAAGACTTGAAAGTTGTCACGGAACGTAGGAAGTTCGACTCCCTAACGGTAGAGACCTTTGGAGCTCGTATTGAGAAATTGATCAGGCAAGTTGATTTTGTTTGAACATTGTTTTAGACTAGTTCTGGAGTAACCATTCTGAAAATTTATTAAATCACCCAGGGAGAAGTATCTACAACTATGTGAACTAGTCGATGATGACAAAGTTGATATAACAAGCACTGTGATTGATGAAGATGCTCCGTTGGAAGATGATGTTTTGCGAAGTCTACGAAGTAGCCCAGTTCATTCTTCCAAAGACCGTACCTCAATAGATGACTTTGAGATCATAAAACCAATCAGTCGTGGTGCATTTGGTCGGGTGTTCCTGGCAAAAAAGAGAACAACAGGGGATCTATTTGCAATAAAGGTATGTGGAAAACTTCTACATATAGGGTATGTAATACAAGAGCATATCTGGTTTTTAGATAATGCAGATAAAATATGGGAAAGATAATATTGACCTAACAGAGTAGCTTGATATTCCTAAGTTATCTATTCTGCAGGTTCTTAAGAAAGCAGATATGATTCGCAAGAATGCAGTGGAGAGTATTTTAGCAGAACGTGATATATTGATATCTGTTCGCAATCCTTTTGTGGTGAGCCATTTATGTATTATCATGATTTGCTCTAATTATGTGTTATGATCATCTATCTCATTTTCAAATTATATCTGATTTCCTAGGTCCGCTTCTTCTATTCATTCACTTGTCGTGATAATCTGTATCTTGTAATGGAGTACTTGAATGGGGGAGATCTTTATTCCATGTTGAGAAATCTAGGCTGCTTGGATGAAGATGTTGCTCGCATATATATTGCTGAAGTCGTAAGTTTCTTTTGCGACCTTTTCCACTTATCCGTTTCCTTATACTTGGGTAACTAAAAGACATGCATCGCCTGCAATAATGAATAGGTGCTTGCTTTGGAGTATCTGCATTCTCTACGCGTGGTTCACCGTGATCTGAAACCAGATAATTTGTTAATTGCACATGATGGCCATATAAAGGTTTTCTCATTTCCCGAGTCATTTTATGCTTTTATGTTAAATTCTCATAGATTTACTTAATTTTTACCTCTGGATGTTTCTTCTATTGGTTTTACTGTGGATCTATGATTCCATTAGTGAACTTTTATTTGATTGTGTAACTATTATATCACTGGCCTTGCACGCACACAATTATCGTGTATTTGAGCATTATAGGTGAACATAGAATTTGACAGAAACTGGGTAATTGATTTGTTTTCAAATTCTATGTGTAGGTTGCTTGAATTGTTGTTTTAAGAAAATAATTTACTTTTAACAACTCATGAGCACTATAATGTCATATGATCAACTTTGAATTAAATTTTATTTATGGTTTTATAAACATCGAACATATGAGTTCTCACAGGAAATTATATGTGACAACTGAAGCACATGGAACTTGTGTCACGTCTTAATTATATGTGAAGGAAGCTCATGATTCTTGCATTCTGAGGTACAAAGATTCTTGCTATCAATGTGAACAGTTAACAGACTTTGGACTATCAAAAGTTGGTCTTATCAACAGCACTGCCACTGATGATTTGTCGGGTCCGGCCGTCAGTGGAACATCTTTAATGGATGAAGACGAACCACCATTATCTGCTTCGGAGCATCAACAAGAAAGGCGTAAAAAACGGTCTGCTGTGGGAACTCCAGATTACTTAGCACCTGAGATTCTTCTTGGAACTGGGCATGGTTGGTGCAACTTTTCCTATTTCGTTTTTGGTTTTATTAAGTACATAGAAGTGCTACACCAATTTCATTAGGATAGTCTCAGCACCAGCAAAAGTGTCAAAAATCATCTAAGAATCTAACAAAGAATGAACCAGAAATTAAGCAGGGTAATCTGAGCACCAGCAAAAATGAAGTAGAATATCTTTGCCATTGTAGTTCTTGCTAAAGTGGTATCATTACCTTCTAGTACTGCTTCTGATAAAAAAAATGCAGAGAGAAGAAAAGAATGTGACGGTGGCATTCTTTGCTTTCTTTAGAAACAAATCTCGTCATTGTGTTGTACTTTAGAATTAATATAAATTAGTTGTTTTTCTGTGAAGTAAGAGTTCTCCACTAGGGGTCCAGGTATTGAATTGAACTATTTGTAGTTTGTTCATCTTTACTCACTTTTTTATATTATAAACATTGTCGACAGATGAGTTCTAGCATTTTTTCTCCTTGTGGTATTTTTAAGACTTTATTTTTCCAAGTGAGATTTTCTCATGTATATCTTGCATATAACTTGTTGGTTTGAAATTCATAACTATATTGTGTATGTGCGCCCTTCTTCAGGATTTACTGCTGATTGGTGGTCTGTGGGAGTTATCTTATTCGAGTTGATTGTTGGCATCCCTCCTTTCAATGCTGAGCACCCTCAGGTTATTATACTATTCAATTTTTATACTATCTTCTCCATCATAGCTTTATATGTACTTTCATTCATACACATTCTTCTGTTTGGGTTTATGGCTGAGAATTCTATGCTGAGTATAGGAATGTGCATTATACATCTGAGGATATTTTAGGTCATCTTAAGCTCATATATCATATCTTTGTTGTTTAATCATCTGCGTTGATGTGAATTTTTTTCCCACTTATGCTGAACGGTAGAACTTTTTATTTTGGGTGTTTAGCTGGACTCAGGTAATGTGCATATCTGAGTTTGAATTTGTGTATTTGTAAATTTGAAACCTAGAACAAACAAATGTATGAGATGCTTCTGCATGAAATTTAGGGATGTCACTTGGGCTTCCTCTGACTCTCTCAACTTCTTGCATAATCAACAAAACACATTCTTTACAATCTAGTTTTTGGATAAATTCGTACTCTTACATTTTTTATGCACAGTGATTCATCTCCTAAGATGTTTTTTTAGTGCTTGTGATATTATCTTGGGGTTCCAAGATCTCTATATTATAAAATATAATGATCACATAAAAATCAAATGGCTTCGAGTCCACCAGTTATTTTACATGTTCACCTTTAGAACTGATGAGCTTATAGCACCATTGATCAAAAAATGCCAATTCTCGTGAGACCTGATTGAGGAAACATGAATGTATTTCTTATTTATTCAAATTATAAAAACATTTAATCGGGAATGTAATTTCTCAACCATATAACTCATGCCCCCCAGTTGACCCTGATAAAATAGAAATCATCCCCTGCCTCCCCTTTACAGGAAAATTTACCATTTATTAATCACCCTGAATGTCATTTCGACTTTTGAAGTGAAAAAGGTCATCCATTTATTTTGATTTGCTACTCATACAGTGTCCTCAAACTATGTTTCTTGTTTTTTAAACTTTCTTTGTAGAAAATATTTGACAACATTCTGAATCGGAAGATCCCTTGGCCTGAGGTGCCTGATGAAATGAGCTACGAGGCATTTGATTTGATCGATAGGTAAGAAAATTATAGTATCTATTTCTACTCTTTCTGATGCAAGGACAGTATGCATACCTTGCCTAAAAGCATTTCTTCTTTTAAAGTTTCTTCCTATTAAGTTTCTTGTCTTTGTTAGTTCATATTATGAAGATTCTAGTATCTGGTTATTTTATTCATTTTCATATCCACTGGCAGGTTATTAACTGAAGATCCTAATCAAAGACTCGGAGCTGTAGGAGCTTCAGAGGTAGTAACATGTCGTGTAATGGTCCCGTTTGATTTCTTCTGTTTTCTGTCATCCATCTGATAAAAAGTATTCACAATGTGCAGGTCAAGGAGCATCCATTTTTCAGAGATATTAACTGGGATACACTTGCTAGGCAAAAGGTTTTGATTGTATATGCTTATGAACATTGTATTGGTCCGTTTTGCCAAAAGCAGGGATGCCTAATATTCTTGTGCTCTCGCAGGCTGCTTTTGTTCCTGCATCAGATGGTGCAATGGATACTAGTTACTTTACTAGTCGCTACTCCTGGAATACTACAGACGAGCATGTTTATGCTGGTAGTGATTTTGAGGATTCCAGTGACAATGGTAGCTTAAGTGGTAGCAGCAGTTGCCTAAGCAATAGGCACGAAGAAGTGGTACTTACATTATTTAAATAATTGGAACCAGCAGTTCTCTTATATTGCTTCTCTATCATCCTAACTAATTTGGTGGCAATAGCAGGGGGATGAATGCGGGGGACTTGCTGAATTTGACTCGAGCAATGATATCAATTACTCATTCAGCAATTTCTCATTTAAGGTAATCCAAAAATTCGTTTTCTTCTCTAATATTTATTAAGATTGCATTCGATATAAAAAAATTCCAGAATGTCAACCATTTCAAAATCGGAACTCTTTTTTCACCCCTTATTTCTCAGCGTTTATGTGAATGCCAAGCGGCAAGTAAGTCGATTCTTGCTGCAATGCAAAGAGCTAGTACCTAACTCATGCTCAAATGCCAGCCTTCTTTCTGTATTTGCTTCTCATTTGGTTTCATTTTTTGGTGACTACAGAATCTTTCCCAGCTCGCATCCATCAACTACGACTTGCTCACCAAAGGTTGGAAAGATGATCCACCTACGAATTCCAGTACTTAACCGTGATCTCATCTCTCTATTTCCTTGCTCCCTTGTACCTGCATACATGCATGATTTCTTGGGGGATCAAATTCCCAGTTTCCGATCCTTGTAAATATATTTTGGATTATCTCGGCCAATTAATCTTGTTTATGTAAATGTACAGATGATGAAATAGAATTTTTGGCTTACCATATTTGGAATTTTGCTCCAGAAATTCATCTTTGGGTTTTACTCTAGAAATGGAAATAAGGTATTTTTGTTCCTCAAGAATTTGTCTTGATTAGAGATATGATATCACTAAGTATATGTATGCATTAAAAATTTAAAACACGAGATCAGATTAGTTAAAATGAAGTGCAACATTAGTATACTACTACTAGTATTTATGATCTCATGTCACTTGTTACCCACAATTCTATCATCATTTTTCACTTAGACATCATTTAGTATAGTAGGAGTAATATTTATGTGTGTCGTCTTTTATTGTTTTAATTCGCACTTATTTTATATACTCCCTCCGTCCAACAATAGGAGTCCCATTTCTTATTGGTGCGGGTTTTAAGAAATGTTAAGAAAAGTGAGTGGAAGAAAGTTAGTGGAATAGGGGTCCCACTTGTATATATTAGTTTTAAATGATATGTGAGTGGAATGGGTTGGTGGAATGTGGGGCCTCTTTACCATTTATAGTAATTATGAACCGGGACTCCTATTTGTGGACGGACCAAAATGGAAAAACGGGACTCCTATTCGTGGACGGAGGGAGTAATATCTTAATTAAATTTATAGGCGAATAGTTCAAAATACAAATTTCATCAAAATTGAAAATCACATAATTTTTGTGGCCATTAGTGTATGCGATCCTCCATCCCATTGTCTAATGCATGTAATTGATGTTGCCAAACATGTCGAGAAAAGCCGTGTTGTGCCTCGTGCATATAGAGTAGTTGTTGGAAGTCTTGGGTTGTCAATGACCTTAAATATTCCACGCCAAATATATCTCGAATGGCATGGCTGAATCATTTGAAGCCTTTCCGCCCCGTTGATTCAACTATGTGTAGGACTTGTCAATCGGTAGTTCTGTTAGTCTTATTGTTGATGTACATTTCTGGATCATTGAAAGCCTATGCGCATGAATAAATCTTTGCACATATGAAACTGACAACGAAATACACCCTTCTCATGGCGGATTGTCGGAGAAATAATTCCCCACAGAGCGTGTGGCAACGACTTCTCGTTCTCGGTGAACATACTTCTTCAATCATACTTCAAAGGCTAACGACTGTACCTTTAACTAATAACGAGCAATGGCCGACGTGACTATTTTCCAAATTCTATCACACTCATTGTCGGACTGATTCGGGACAACATTGTCCCCATTATTGGAGAAATTACCGGCGCGTATGGTTCCATAATTTGAAAGTATAATTCAAACAAGATAATGACGGAGGTGAAACGGCGGATGCTGATTTCTCCCTATTGGGGAGAGAATATTTTTATGTCTCATTATACCCTTGCGCTTGAATTAGAAGTATATATTTGTTGAACTTTGAAGGTAATTTAACACGAACGTTTTTGCAGTGTTAACCCTTTCTCTCTTTTTTTTAGTGAAATCCAACTCATAAGAGCATCTAAAGAGTGAAAAAACTACAAAATTCATGAAAAATAATCAGACACGAGAGAGGGACCTCAAATCCCGAAACTTGGACCACCAATTTTACCACGAGGCCTCGAATCCCCACACTTTGGACCACCAATTTTACCTTCTTTTTTAGTGGCAACATATATACACACATATTTTAGTGGGCATAATGTTAAACTTTATTCTGAATTCTCAACATCATCACTCTTTTACTACTACTTATTTTTATGAGCGTGAGATTGCAGATAGCTGTCACCTTCACTAAACCTCTATTTGCAAAACATTTATATGTTTATTCATTGCACATTTGGTCCCAACTGATATTGCTGGCTTTATTTATTATTACAGTTAGGTAAATTTAGTTTTTTGGTTGCTCAAATAAAGAAAATTCAAGATCCCATATACATTCACCTAATCGGACCGGCAATTCATGACATGTTTTCGTAAAATGTCAATTTACAGCCTAATTAGGTTTAGATTTAATTTGCAAATAAAGAAAATAAGATGAGTCAAAGTGGACAAAACGCAAGATCCAAATGACACATGTAGGACAAGCTAACAAATAGTATTGGTACAAATTTTTACTGCATAGTTTTAGAAATAAATTTATACAAGCTCGATATTGGTGGGTAACATAATATCTATATACTATCAAAATCGTCCACAACCTTTATAGAATAAAAAGGCCAAATTACATTAATTGATCCAACCAATGCCTTGGAAACAGAAATAAATTCACCAATCAATATAATAGAAAAGCTGAATAAAAACAGATAACAAGAAAAGGTTAAAGCTACTTAATAATTACAGAACAACCATATTCCACCCCTCACAGTCAAAAAAGGGACAATTGTGGAGTACTACTACAAATGTGAGCTGTGAAAGCTGACAAACAAGAATTGAGAGCTCAAATTTAACAAACGAGTACAACTTCATGCAGAGATCAAGACGGAGTAAAAATGTTGATGCTACTTTCTCTTTTTTCCCTTCAAATCTCAACTAGAATCAATCAGTTAAATTAAAAATCAATCTGTTTCGCTCACTTGATCAGGCTGTTCTTTCAAGCCTTTCAAGCCAGAGGACCGGAGCTCCTCGATGCGGGCGGCGACCTGAGAGATCGAGGGCCGGTTGTCCGGGTACTGAGCTGTGCAGTCAATCCCGAGCTGGAGGAGCTGGACCATCTCCTCCTCCAAATCCTGGTGGCGGAGGAGCTCGAGGTCGAACACCTCTGAGGTCCACTCTTCACGAACCACAGACTGCACCCACCGCGGCAGGTCCACCCCGTCCTCATTTAGGAGGGCGTGCGTGGGAGCCTTCCCCGTGAGCAGCTCCAGCAGGAGGACACCGAAGCTGTAGACATCCGCCCGCTGGGAGACTCTGCGGGGGTCGGTCACCTCCGGGGCGCGGTAGCCAGCGACGCGCGTGGGGGAGGATGGGGGCCCGACTAGATGGTTCATGCCGAAGTCTGAGACGCGTGCTTCATGTGACTTGGTGAGAAGGATGTTGGAGGACTTTATGTTTCCGTGGGAGACGCCGGGGCCTTGCTGGTGGAGGTATTCGATGCCTCGTGCAGCTCCAAGGGCAATGCCGGACCTCATCCCCCAGTTCAACGGCGTGTGGCCAGCTCCCTTGTTTCCTGATCAAGAACAAGAACCACCACAGATTTTCATCACCAACCAAACACACAATAAAGCAAGACAGCAGCAGCAATAGGATGTTCATGTCAACAACTCCACCTAAAGCAAGTTAACACTTGGAAATGGAGATGATTATACTACTAGCATTTTACAATAAAGCTACACTAAAGAAAAGATAACTATCTTAATCAAAGTAATGTACTAGGATTTAATTAGGATGAACACAAGATATTGGCAAACAATGAAGAACCATTAACTAAGACAGCAATGGAATTCAAGAACTATCAAACAAGCATGCATCCTCATTTTCTTGAATCCCACAAATCCACACCACAATGCAAATGAGAACAAAATTTTTGAGGGCTGACCATGTAGAAGTGCAGAAAGGCTTCCCATAGGCATGTAGTCATAGACAAGAAGCTTCTCCTCTCTACTATAGTAGTAAGCCCTGAGAGGCACCAAATTCAGATGATCCATAGCTCCAACACTATCAATCTTGTCCTTGAACTCCTTCTCCGAAATGGTCACATCCTTGAGCCTCTTCACTGCCACTACCGTCCCCACCTCCAGCACCGCCTTGTACGCCGTCCCAAACGTTCCCTTCCCAAGCACCTCCGCCGAAGCCCTCAGCAAATCCTCCAAATCAAACACCCTCGCCCCACTCCCGAAGAAAACCAGCTTCTTCACATCCACAGCCGCATTGCTCTCATTGCCCTTCGCTACCGCCGTCGCCGCTGATAACTCGTCGACGCTCACAGCCTCTGCGGCGGCAGAGTCGTTTTCTTGATGCTTGACCACCGCCGCTACTTCAACTGACCGCGCCTTGTTCCCGCTCCGCTTCCTACACAAGAGAAACAGTAGTAGCAGCAAAAGAAGCAGCCCGAGAACAGATCCAATGGCAATTCCGGCAATGGCGCCGCCGGAAAGCTTCTTCTTCTTGTCCCCCCCAAAGGTCTGGCCGACTCCTCCGGCGGCGATAGCAGGGTCTTCGCCGGGACACAGTCTGTCAAGAGGCTTCCCACAAAGAGACGTCGCTAGAAATGAATCCTTTGATTTCGCGAGAAGGCCTTTCGGAACAGAGCCGTTTAAATTATTGAAAGAGACGTTGAATTGATCAAGATTTGGGAGGTCAATGTCTGGGAGATTTCCAGTGAAGTGATTGTTCTCCAAGAAAAGGGTGCGGAGGCGGGTCAATTTGTTGAATTGGGGCGGAATTTGGCCGGAAAAGTTGTTGGAAGCGAGATTGAGCCGAACTAGGGCGTGGAGGGAGAAAATGGAAGGGGGCGGGGGGCCGGAGAAGTGGTTGCCCTGGAGGTAGAGGTTGCGGAGCTGGGTGAGGGCGGAGAGGTCGGAGGGGAGGGGGCCGGAGAGGTGGTTGAGGCGGAGGCTGAGGGTGCGGAGGGCGGTGAGGCTGGAGAGGGCGGAGGCGGGGAGGGGGCCGAAGAGGGAGGCGGCGGGGAGGCGGAGGGCGGTGACGCGGTTGTCTTCGCAGAGGACGCCGGCCCAGTTGCATGGGGTGGTTAGGGAGGTGTTCCAGAACAGGGTGCGGCCGCCGACGGCGGAGCGGAGGGCTAGGAGGGCGGCGCGGTCGGTGGAGAGATCTGAGGCGGTGGCGGCGGAGAAGAGGAGGAGGAGGAGGGGTAGCAGCAGTGGTGGGAGTTGGAGGGAGGCGAGTGTAGTCGGCATTGTTGAGAAGAGAGAGAGAAAGAGAAGGGTTGATTTGGATGGGGAGTTGTGCTGAGAGAGAATATCAATGCAGTATGCAGGCTCTCCTCTGCTCTCTCGTATATTTGACACAGATATGTTATCCAGGCTGTGAATGAATGAGATTATGAATTGATAAATTGTTTAAAATAACAATAATAAGAGAATGATCCTAAATTCACGTTTTAACACAAATGCTAAATTCATGGCATTTCAATAGGACTTAACTAGCTACCTACCTACTAATTCAATAGTCTTGTAATTTCTTGATTAGATAATCCTACATGTAACATTTGTTTAAATGCCTCGAAATGGTTATGGACCCAATTTTGCCCATTCATTGAACTATATAGTACTACGTGATCATGTCAAAATAAGGAGTATATTTGCATGCTATGAAATACTTCCATATCTGGTAGCATTTGTTTACAACTTTACATAATTATTAGTAAGTCATTTTAACATTTTAATGTTGTGAGTTTGGACATTTAAAATACTAACGCTACAAAATCTTTGTAAATTGTATAGTTCCAGACTTTCAGTGGCTACAGTTTAGCATTTTGATCTCTAACATCAACTAAAGTTTTTTCTATATGAATGCATGTGTTATAAACATTGCGCTTAGATTTCTGAATTTAGAAGAAAAAAAAACTAGTACTAACAATTGCATAACACATAGTAGTAGTAGTATTTTGTCAAAGATTGGCATAGTATTACGTTATAATACTCCGTAGTCCGAATTAGCTTAGTAAAACATTTGTTGCTAAAATGAAAAAGCAAATCCAGTAAAAGATCCTTGGAATGTAGTGGAATAATTATAAATTTTGGAATTTGTCAGCTTCTTTTGTGGGAAACGCCCCACATATTTTATTGCCTATAAAGTGGACGAATAGATAATATGTCCAAAATGCTGTTATTTTAACAAAATTACTGATTTTTACGGTGTACTTAAGAGCACCCTTAACCCCGTCCCGAATTTGGGCTGCAAGTCCCGCCACAACTCAGGCCACAACTATTCATTTGCACTATTACAACTACAACATATTTTAATCGTAAAATAGATTACGTTGAACAATTAAACCCGGAAAAAATTCATTGTTCAGTCAGAAAATAGAAAAAAAAATTACAAATCCTAGAAAAAGAAAATTACCAATCCTAGAAAAAGAAAATTACAAATCCTAGAAAACGAAGATTACAAATCCTAGAAAAAGAAAATTACAAATCCTAGAAAAAAGAACTACTTTTTCTTCATTTGTGCGCGAAGGTATTCGATCATCTCACGGTGCAATTCGAGCTCGTACTCCGACATTGTCGAGGTATCCCTCGATGTCAACTCCGTCAGCTGGCCCATCCGCAACGTAATACTCATATCCGACATAGAGTCTGATATCTTGTCCAAGGAAGGATTGGGTGGCGGCGGCGGCATAGCGGAGTAGCTCGCAGTTGCCTTCCCCTTTGCTTTCCTCTTTGCCGCCTTTGTGCCCATCGGACGGCTTTCAGTACCAGGAGATGAGAGGAAGAAGTCCTCGTCTGTCACGTTGAGGTCGATTGGCGGACCTCCTTCGCTCGAAGTGTAGTGTCCGGCGGCGACTTTGGTTCTCTTCGCCGCCGCTTCAGCCCCACCGGTGTACTTCGGGCTCTTCTCGACAAGCTTCCAAACGTCGAAGTACTTGAAGTGCTTCTTCCCGTCAGCGAAGTAATCTGCCTTGGCCTTGTCCACAAGGTCCATCTCGCTGTGCCCGCTCGGCCACATCCGGACTACGTTAGTCCACTTGCCATTCCACTTGTTAATCTCCTTCTGCACCCGACCCCAATGCTTGCGTAGCTTCACGTAGGTACGCTCGAACGAGCCTTCGGGTCGACCAGCGTTGTACTTATCTGCAATCCGCAGCCAGAACACTTTGCCGCTTTGCTGGTTGCCGACCACAGCGTCCTCGGAGACGTCGACATAGTTCTTGGCCAGCCACATTGTCTCCTGCGGACTATACTTCTTCGGCCCATCCTCATCGGCAACCTTGCCCTTGCCCTTGCCCCTCCGTTGAGCGGGCTCCATATCGCTGATATCGTACTCATCAGTGCTAACTGGCGATTCCATGTCCATATTGGTAGGCAGCCCGGGACTAGGCGTTGCATCTGGATCGGGTGTCGGCGGCACTTGCCAGTTCTGGGAGTTCACGAAATCGTCCATCTGGCGTTGGTCGCTATTAAACCAATCCATAGAACTAAAAAAGTGTTGAAATGCTAGAGGATTGAGAGTGAGAGTTTGTGTGGAAGAGTATTAAAAATGGAGCAAATATAGTGTATAAATAGAAAAACAAAAAAAAAAAAAAATGAAAATTCGTGGGGACTTGCGGCCCGGCCCGAACGCAATTAACGCCGGGACGGGCCGCATGGGATGCGGCACGGGCACGCATAACGCCGGCCGGGACGGGACTCGGGAGCGGCCCCGGGACGCAACTGCGTCCTCGGGACCGTCCCGGGCCGGGACGCAAGGGGCTCCAACGGTGAATTCGGGCCGGGACTCGCGAGTTGCGGCCCGGCCCATGCGCGTTAAGGATGCTCTAAGTCGATGTTGGCCGCCGAAGAAGCAGCGGTTGAACTATGCCGGTGATTTCAGCCGGGCAGCAGTGGTGGTTCCTACGACCTCCCCGAGGATGTTCAGGAGGAGTCGTCCCTCCATCCTTCGCTCGCCGCACTCGCCCTATTGGGTTAGAGGAGAGCGCAATGGGCAGCGGTGGAGTCTCCCAAGGTAGACTCCGCCTAAGGTTTACCGAACCGGCAGCTTAAAACCGAAACCGTAGCCGCCGGTTTCGGTTCCGAATCAAACCGTCAATTTTTGAACCGTGGTTTGGTTCAGGTTCAAAAATTTTCAAACCGAAATCGTGCCGGGAACCGTCGGTTCCAAATCGGAACCGCGAAATCTGCATGAAAACCGTGAAATTAAGCCGAAACCGCAAAAAAACGGTGACAGTTCGAAACCGTGAAAAAACGTAAAAGAACCGCCGGTAAACCACCGGTTCGGAACCGGAACCGTAACCGTAACCGCGAAACACCCTTGCGGTTCGGTTCCGGTTCAACAATTTCCAAAACCCTGAACCGGCGGTTCCGAACCCAGTAATCCGCGGTTCCTGAACCGTGGGCACCTCTAGCCCGTGGGTCCTGTGAGGGTCCGCCGGCATCCCCCGCCGGCAAGTCGTCGCCCGAGCTCGCCTTTCTACGCGCGTCAATCAACGCATAAACAGGATGCACAAGATCTTGGCTGAATGGAGGGAGGCAACGGACCCCGTGGAGAAGAGGTTTCTTCACTCAATGCTAGAGAGTATGCGGGTCGATTTGGATACCTTCGCGGCACGCTTAGGGGGATCGGACGTTGGCTCGAGATGCCGGGGTGCAAACTGTGGCGGGCGAGGACGACGGCGACGACGACGAGGAGTAGAGAGGGGCGGGGGCTCGTGTGTGGAAGCCCGGAATTTTTTTTATTATGTAATTTTTTTTTATTTTTAGTTAATGTACTTTTTTTATTTAAATAAAATTAACGAATTTTCCATATGTGTCGTAAATTTAATTCCGTATTTTGTGTTTAATTCCGTAAATTTAGTTGTTTTTTTTAATAGTGCTTGATGATGTAGCTAGCCTATTGCTTGTCCTGATGATGTGGCAGGAGGAGAAATAGGCTAGTCTATGGCCGACCTATTTACCATTGTGGATGCTCTTAAGTACTCCTTCCGTCCCCCATTAGGAGTAGCACTTTGACCGGACACCAGCTTTAAGAAATGTAAAGAAAAGTTGGTTGAAAAAGTTAGTGGAATGTGGGATCCACTTTTTTATATTGGTTTTATAATAAAATGTGAGTGAAATGAGTTAGTGGAATGTGAGATCTACTTACCATTTATGGTAAAAGTGAAGTGCTATTCTTAATTGGGGATGAACTAAAATAGAAATTAGTAACTCTTATTCGGGGACGGAGGGAGTATTAAGGTTGAGTTTTAAAAAAAAAAAACAAAAAAAAAATATTAAGGTTGAGTTAATTTTGGTCTAGTAAATTGATAGTTACAATACTTAAATCTGTGAACTGATTTCTTGATAATTTTATCAGGATTCAGGAGATTAATATTAGGTATAGTAACTTATATGGAAACGTACTTAATGATCAAGGATGTCAATAATATCGGCTAAGTCTACTCACTCTCAGAAAAAGAAATTTTAGAATTTCTTTTTGATATTTTTTTGATAAATCAAAAGAAATTTTAGAATGGTACATATAAATACCATATCGATTAAAACACCACATCACACATAATTATATACATCTACTCAAGACTAAGTACGTACTCAGTAAAATGTTTTTAGCTCACTCTTTAAAAGTTTTAGAAATGAAAAATACTTGCACCCGACAGAGCATGACAGTTATCATGACAGTTATCATGTGACAAATATATTATACACACGCTTTGATTGAAGATCTTTCCTTGTGAAAAACTTTTGTTGTGTTGTCACTTTACCACCTAAACTATATCTCATAGGATTGATTATTTTAAAAATCTGAAATTTAAGTATTTAATGTATTTGTAAATAACAAATTTAATTGAAAATTACAAATAAGAAAAAATAAAAAATACGAAATGAAAAAACTATATGAATAGTTTAAAATGTAAATATGTTCAACTATTTCGTGCTAGAGAATGGTGAGTATTGATTAAAAAAAAACATGTAATTGTTTGAATATTCTGATGTCTTTAAAAATATTTATCATATCATTGAATAGCAGATAAACTATTTTGACATTAATTAACTTCAATTAATTAATACAATCTGAATCAGAACGTCCCCAAACATTAATTCCATAGTTTGAATAAGTTGTTTTTCATTCTTGCAAGAAAAAAGAACAAAATTAGTAACCAATTAGGTACCTAGACCTAGCTAGTGAGTGATCTCACTTTTAATTGAACACAAAATAATTAGGATTTTTTTTTATTATTAATAAAGAATGAATCTCATCTTATTAGAGAATTTTTTTTAATTAAAGTATTCTTATGGTACAGGTGATGTAGTTTAAACCATTAAAACCACATAAAACTAGTTATTAAAAGGAGGGGGCCCATTTTATTCCATGAGAAACAAAGAACATAATAGTGCTATATCCACTTATTCCAAATTGTTAAATAAATTATGATATATTGCCAATGTGTCGTAATCATAATATTTAGACATAGGACAGATCGCTATCATTACATTTAAGTCAATAGGGCTACGATACATGAGCATGTCTAAACTCGAAATTCCAATTTCCTTTTTGTCTAAATTATTTTATGCTACTCTCCTAACATCTTTTTTTCAAAATTTGAAATTGAAGGTACTTAGAATTGGACTCTTCAGTTTTAAAGAAAATAAGTACTATTTGATATTATAAAAACAGTCAGAATTGAATTACAATATTAAATTATCTTCATTTCACATTTGAATTATATATATACAATTGGAATTCCTAATAATCAAAAATTAGATATATATAATGCGTGCACATTTAAATATATCAGTCCACAACATATCCACACACATTGCACGCACGCGCACACACACTACAAGCAATGGCGAATCCAAGGGCATGGAAGGGGGACCGCCCCCATGCGACTAATTACCCCCTATCAGACTTAAAATTGTCATGTCTGTTCCATTCATTTGTCTTTGACGTTGTCTCGAATACCAAAAAAATAGTCATATTCACCCAAAACCAAGCTCGACAAAAGACAAGGTTAGATGCTTCGTTTTCCTAGCACTCTGAATGAATCTAATTCCAAGTAATTAAATACTCTATTATAGATCATTTAATAAAAAAAATTGAGCCATAAATCGCGCTACTCTCGGCTCTCCTGCTCCAGCATTCGACGATCGATTTGCTCCGCCCTCCACCCGACTATCCATCGCCAGGACCCCAACCATACCCATAAGGTGTGTTTTCAAATTCAAACTCTATCATACTTAATTTGACTTTGTTCGTAGGTGCAAAATACAAACAAAATTGTAGATTTAGGAAAGAATGTTGGTAAGGAAAATTATTTATTCAAACATACTCTCTTAGATTGGAAAGTGTAGCTAAAACTTAGAAGTAGACTGAATTGAAAAATGTAAGCATTCTTACTACTAATTAAATGAGCAGCGATTTATTATACTACTCCTAGTATTTACTTAATTTTGTTTGATTAGATATATAAATGGAGAATTGTTTTGGAAAAAAGATCAAGAGTTTGAATTGGTTCTTCTAGTACTAGCTAGTATTGGACAAGAATCGCATAATATGGAAGAAAACTTGATAATTCAGACCAAATACAAATTTGTAAAAACCAACTTGCCTAATATGATGAGAGGTAATTGACAGTAAGGTGATATCTAATGAAATGTCTAGCAGAATATGACGAGAGATGATTGGTTGGATGGCAGTTTGGTGATATTCAACGTCTATCTTCGCTGCTGTTGTAATGAAAGAATTTTCAAACGTTTTTAGTATAAGGATACTCGTAGAAATCAATTGTCTCGATCAACTGACGCTTGTGCTACCTAAATTGTACTCTCTCCGTTCCAAGGAAGATAACTGTTAAGAGTATTCCACTCAACACAGGTCGGAAAGTGAATTGCAGAAGTCCCGGAGGCTTATTCCCGACGACCGCTTAGGGTTGTAGAAAAACAGAGTAAAGAGAAGAGAAAGTAGGCGAATTATCGATGATCTTTATTGATGAATTCAGCGCCTATTTATATTCTAAGGACCCTAGGGTTGGTTCGACTTTACGGCCCGGGAAAGAACCAACAAAGAAAACCCGGAACGGAGCTTATAATGCTCAACCCAATTGTTCAAAAAAAATAATAATAACGATAATAATTAAAGCAAAACATAAATTTAACTAAAATAATAAAACAAAGACAGTCACGCCTTATCTGGAGACGAAGTCACCAAATCGAACCGGTGGCCTTGTTCTCCTTCTCGCCTTCTTGTTCGTCTCCCTCGGCGAAGGCCTTCCGCGTTCAACCGTCTCACAATTCAGCTCTGGCCCCAGCAACTCCTCGGCCTATGCATCTTCCATTGACACTCGCTGCTGCTCTACCTGCACCGAAGGATCACTCGTATCAATGACCCCTTCTATTGGCGGCACAGAATTTTATGTAGCTTTATTTAATGTGTTAAGTGGATAGAATAAAGTAAAAAAAGAGGAAATAAAGTAGAGATAGTAGTATTTTCATTTTTAGTATCGAGTCATATTGGGTTTGACTAAAAAAAAGTGTGAATGGGGATTCTCTATAATAGAAAAGTGGATCTTCTTTGGTGGGACGGAGGGAGTAGTAACTGTCATTTTAATATTAAAAAAAAAACATATCAAATTATTATACTCCCTCCGTCTCAGTTAAGATGTCCCCTTTTTTTCGCACAAGTTTTAGAAAAATGATAATAAATAGTTAAAGTGAAGATAAAGTAAAGTAAAATAGTGAATAATATATATGAGAGTCTCTTCTATATTATTCTCTCTCTTACTTTAATTTCTCTTGACTTTAAATATTTATTATTATTTTTAAAATATACGTGCGAAAAGAAAATGAGTTATCTTAACTAGGACAAAAGGAGTACTATTTAATATTTATATATATTATTATCTTATTTCACCACCTCTACCCGCACTCGCTCGAATCATGTTCGTATCTCATTAATCAAGTGACAGTTGTGAATAGTAATTCAGACCAGATAGAAATATGTAAAGACCGACTTGCAGAATATGATGAAAGATGATCGGTTCAATGGCAGTTTGGTGATATTCAATGAAAGGTCTATCTTCACTTCGATTTGTAATGAAAGAATCTTGAAACATTTTTGGATAAAAATCAATTCTCGCAATCAAAGGACCCTAGTGCTACTAAAATTGTGCTAGTAACTTTTATTTTAATATTAAAAAAACATATTCCTTCTGTCCTACGTTACTTGAGTCATTTTTTTTTGCACTCGTTTTGAAAAAATAATAATAAATAGTTAAAGTGGAGAGAAAGAAAAGTAAGAGAGAGAATAATGTAGAGAAGAGTCTTATCTATAGTATTCTCTTTTTTACTTTATTTTCTCTCCACTTTAACTATTTATTATTATTTTTTCAAAATGAGTGCAAAAAAGAAGTGACTCAAGTAACGTGGGACGGAGGGAGTATTGAATTACTATATTTAATAAGTATTTATTAGTATTTTATTATTTTATTCCACCCCCTCTGTAACACCCCGAGTTTTCTTGCATAGATTTTTGGAGTATAAAAAAAAAATTTGGACGAAGAGATGGTGGAATCTATGTTAAGTTGATTTTATCATGAGTAAAGGAATTAAGTTATGTTTTGTTCTTATACCATATGGAATTGAAGTGTAAGGAATTTTTAAGTTTATGAACTACAATGGTTGGAGGAAGAGAAAAGAGAATGCCAAAAATTTCACATAAATAGGTGTACAAGTGTTTATTGGAATTTATTCAAAAGAAGAAAGGTTGGAGGTATACCTTACAATATAGGAGAACTACCTTTCATGAAAAGGATTACATGGATTTTGGTGTTGGAACAAGTAGAGAAGATATATCTACTTTACAAAAGAAATTTTCCTAAGAGAGCTAAAGGGAGTAAAGAAACAAGTGCCATTAACTCCACAAATCTTTGAGGATCCTCTCTACACACATCTCGATTCTTGATCCCCACTCCATGCCAAGGAGTCAATTAGTAGTCTCCTAGAGATAGCATGAGTTGTCTCTTAACCTACCAAGGAAATTCCCAAAAATAGTTAGATTCCTTCTTCAACAAAAACCAAGGGATATATGTTACTCAAGAAAATGGTAAGGAGCCAATTAAAGATCTTGCAAGAGTGTTTGCAAGGAGACAAGGATTAAGATATCTCAAATCTCCCCAAAGTGGATATAATGACAATTGGATAAAGAATTGTGAGTCGTCCCCTTGATCTAAATAGTGAAAAGTCCTTTTCCACCACATGATCAATTAAGAAACTTGATCACCAAGCATAACACCTTCCAAGACTTTCACCAAGAAGGCAAGGAAGCCTTTTTCAAGATTCAAAAAGAGAGATGAACAATTAGCTCAAAAGGGAATTTGGTATCTTCCCCAACAAGCCAAGAGAGTTGGCTATATAAAGAGCCATACCACACCTCTTGCTTCACCTTTTTACCACTTAGAAACTTCTCGGCAAAGAGTAGCAAGGAATGAGAGGAGAGGGAGGAAGCTCTTGAGCTGCCCAACAATTAAGGACTCACCAAAGCAAGGTAATTCTCCCCAACATCCTTTACGTAAATAGCATTCATATAGATTGCAACATAGCAAGCTTTAGATGAGAACTTAGAACCATAGATGCTCAAAATTTGGAAAGATCAGTAGCAAGGATTTTAGAGCAACAAACATAGTTAGCCTCAATTACTTAAGCAAATGACAAATGCCTTGAAGATGATAATTCCAGTGAGCTCTCAAGAATTTAGAAAAACTAGTGGAAGGCTTTCTTTAGCAATCACCTAGCATCAAGTAATAAACTTTCAAGGACTAAGTAAAATAGCTAAGTTAGAAGACTTAGCTTAGTATACGGGGAGCTGTCCGGCGATGGTCGAGCGACGGCGGAGCGCCGGAGAGCTCGACAGAGGCCATCGCGAGGGGCGCTGGGAAACTCCTCTTAACAACCAGAGACCCGCAGCCGACGAGAGGCTCGACGGAGGAGGCGAGCGGCAGGGAGCAGCGATAACGGCAAGGACAGCCGCTGGACGCCAGCTCGACGAAGGCAGTGATGTCGCCGGAGGTGTTCCTGCAGTCACGAGGAAGAGGCAGCTGAGGCAGCGCTGGATTCGACCGCCTCTGATCCGGCAGAGAGATCGGAGGATGGTTACGGAGTCGCCGAGGGAGAGAGAAAACTCGGTGGTGAATGAGAAACGGAGAGAGAGGACCGATGAGAATCACCGGCGATTCGATCGGTGATGGACAGCCAACGGTGGTGGAGCTGGACAGCGAGAAAGAGCTCGACGCTGAGAGAGCTGGGCGGAGATGGAGGGTGCTGGCACGAGTCGCCGGCGACCCTGTGACGCCGGCCGAAGGAGTATTGGCTGCGGAATCGGCGCCGCTGATTTCCTTAATTGGGGATCTCAATTTGAGAAGGTGAAGAGAAAGGAAATTCACGATGGAGAAGAAGGAAAAGGAGTATATTGGGCCAGCCCTATTTTTTGTAATTGGGCCATAGTAATTGGAAGGATATAGTTGGGCCGGAGGAATTAAAAGTATGGGCTGAAGTGTTTTAGTTAAAATTGGGCCACTAAGCAAATTATGAGTTGGGCCATTTTACTAGTGGAGGTTTTGGAGTGAAATTTAACTAAAGAGGCGTGCTGTCCTAAATTAGTAATTGGGCCAAGAATTATTTATGTTGGATTGGAATTTAATTTAAGGACTTGAGTTGGAGCTCAATCAATTATTGTCCGAATAATTTACTAAGTTTCCGAAGATGGAAAATATTGAAGTTGGAGGAACCAATGGGCGGCTTTAAGAAAATTCAAGAAAGGATTTAGAAAGGGATTTTTCATGAATTCGTACCTTACTTACCCAAGTGATTATCTTCGAGAAAATAGAGTTTTTCCTAAAATTAGTAGTGAATAATCAAACCTTATGAAGTAGTGAAGCCCGAAGTAGGATTAAGAAAATCCTATAAGCCGAGACTAAGATATAGGTGTTATCCAATAGGATGCATGCATTGTTTTCTCAAGAGAAATATTTCAAGTACTAATTAGCGTGCTACGCTATTTATTTTTTTCAAAGGATATTTTGCTCGAGGGCAAAGTGAGGCCAACACGAGAGTTGTTATTTGGAGATAAGCGTATCAGGTGGGCTTTCTTTTAATATCCAGCACTATAGTGTGGATATAAAGCAAATACTTTTGAAGTTATGAAAAATCATTTTCTCAAAATGAAGCAGTGATTATTTTAAAGTTGTTGTCATGCCATAAAATGTTTGTTTTGAGGCCTATCTGTTGGGGTAATAGCCCGCGGGTTTTGGCGATGCCAGCCCGAGTTTAACGAATTCGGTTCCCAATAGGACCGCAAATCCTGTTCGGAATAACGTGCACGAGAGCCGTGAGCCATCAGCGGTTGGCCGGCGATGTGTCCGCTGAAGGTGGCCACCTTCACGGTACACGATTCTCAGATAAGGCGAGTGATTTGGAAAACTTAGATTGATCAATCGAACTTTTAGCTCACAAAAGAATTAGTATGCTCGGGCCTTTTAAGAAAAACCCCCCGTGTGATACTGTGGATGGATGACAACTATGTATTGTATGTTTTGTTTTCGGCATGTGTCCACTGAGTACTCCTGTACTCAGCCCTGCATGTATTTATAAACGTGCAGATTTAAGCAAAAGGGCGGAGGCGTGCTGATCAGAGTCGATGCTACTTAAGAAAATAAGTGTGGATCTCTCGACGCTTCGTGTCTTCATACGCGAAGTCGTTCTCTGGACTTTTTCCGCTGCAGTTTGTTAAGAGAGAATAGTAAACTCTCAACATCGGAACTCTGATTCATTTTGATGAAATGCTATTGTCATTTAAATCCTTGCATTTGAATACTTGGATCCTGTCTTATGATATCGTTTGACTTTTCAATGTGCAAGTTCCATTTCCATTTCTTCCTAATTCCTCTATATCCTTTTACTAGTCGCGATTTACCCGCTTTCGCTATCCTTAGCAAAATGCGGTCGTGACACCCTCTACCCGCACTCGCTCGAACCATGGTCTTATCTCATTAATCAAGTGACAGTTGTCAATCTTTAACTTGCCAATGTGTATCTCGGGATAGATTTTTTGCGCACCATCAATTTCCAAATAATGCCAGTCCAGACATCATATTTTCTGCGCCATTTGATGCATGTTTCAACGTAACTGGAACTCGTACAGGTATGCCAAATTCTAGACAACAAAATTAAAAACAAATAATAGTAAAATATAAATAATAATCTAAAAATACAAATAAAAATACTACTCAGTCTAGTGTACAAATATGCAAGTTGGCCGGTGCGGTGACCATCTTGGAAAGTGGCCACATTAATTACCGATTCACATACGATTCAGATATTGTATCTCTGTTAGAACTTAGATTGCGCAATCAATCTTTACGAATAAAATGCTTTATTGACTCGGGCCTTTTAAATTAAAACTTGGTGTTCACTCAACTGGGATGACAAAACCTTTTTACGAAAAGTTTGTTGGGGTTTGGTGCCCCTTGCACAGCGGAAGACTTTGTACAAAACAAATAAATCAGATAGGATCTATTTGACCGATTATGCGATTAATCAATTCACATGTTAAACAGATAATTGCATGCTAGAACGCAAATAATTCATGCTTAGAAAATATAAATCCTAAACATGATTTCTACGGTTTAGAGTTACCGATTTGATTCTCCAAAGAATCGACGATTGCTCGCGCCTTCTCCACGTGATGATCTTCAATACTAGACCACGGATCTTCTCTCTGGTTCCCGAACTGTATTCTAATATCAGTGTGGGCTGATCTTACTAGAATACTAGGACTTAAATAAAGAAGACAGAAGAAATCATTTTTGGAAAAGGAGTGGAATTCGAAAATTCCTACAGCTGGGGAAGCTAAAATTTTCGAAAAATACGAAATAATGAAATTGTGATTCTTCTGTCTCCTTTATTCTCCTATTTATATTAAGTTCTTTATGGGCCCAGACAGGGATCTATGGAAGGTTTTGGATATGGGCTCGCCCAATTAGCTTTTTACTAATTAAATTGAACCCCAATTTAATATAAGCTTATATTGGAATATTACGAGCAGCCACTACAGAAGTAATATTGCACTCCCCATCCAAATCCGAAATTACAAGTAATCCGGGTTTCCATTATTTATATTATTTATTTCCCGCGCTTAAGATATAAATGTCCATTAATTAATTAATGTCTACTATGAACTTAATTAATTAACATCTTATTAATTCCAAGAGTGGACTTAGCAAGAAACACTTATTTATTATTCATAGAGTAATAAAACTCCAACTGGCCAGTTTTCCGAATAATAAAACCTTGTTCGAGCTCCTCTTGAGGACATTATCAAACGAGACTCACCTCGTGCGCGATTCAACATAATAGCAATCCTAGCACCGCTAGATATTAATCACCACTACCCAATATATCGGGATTATTGGGTTGCGAAAAACCCGCACCATTTGATAAGTCAAAGTAGTGCATAATCAATACCGTATGCTCAATGCTAACGTATGTAGATTAAGAAATAGTTATTTATCAAGACCTAGTCTTTCAGGTAGATAGCATAAAGACACGTCTTGCTGTTAGATCCATTCAGTGCTATACCACACCAACGTCATCTTATTTCAGTAAGGCTTAGAAATAATCGGACTGACATTGCAACCTTTCACGATAGGTAGTCTAAGCCTATCTGGGTTGTGAAATTCTTCTTTTCTTTTGCAAAGCATTGCATAGAACCGATTGTGTTACCTTAAAGTGGACGACGCCCACAACCAGTCTACTAAGCAAAAGACTTAGACTTTGTTTGCTTCTTATACATTCAAATGTTTATAAAACATCTTCTAAATGCACAAGCAAACACAATGTAATAATATATTGATTCTATTCGTGCGAAACTGCTCGAATAATACTGAATCGGGTTAAAAGTGGATTATAGAGTTTTACGTATACAAGCAAGATTCTTTTCGAGCGAAACTTGCTCGAAACATGCTTTTCAGTATACCAAACCTAACAAAGTTATACTCCCTCCGTCCACCATTAGTGAGTCATTTCCATTAAAAGTAAAAAATCTCCTCACTTACTTTTTTTTCCACCTACTTTATTCTTTTCACTCCTCTGTTTTTCCCTCTCTCTCATACTTTACTATCTCCACTTTAACTCTTTAAATACCAATTACTTAAATCTTGTGAGTGGGACGGGAAGAGTAATAAATAGTTAAAGTGGAAGAGAGTAATGTAAGAGAGAGAATAATGTAGAGAAGAGTATTATCTTATTCTTCCTCTTACTTACTCTCTCTCCACTCTAACTATCATTTTTTAAAACATGTGCAAAAAAAGAAACGACTCAATTACCTTGGGACAGAGGGAGTATATACTTTTGGCACGTGGCACTGAGTATACCAAGTACTCCGATTGCATGTTTAATTTCAAAATATGCAGGTTGAACGTGGACGAAAATGAGTGGTGTTGAGTAGAAACGGTGAGTAATTAGCTAAAATGAATGTCCAATGTATCATGTTTTTTCTATTAAGATTATTATTTATATATTATTATTTGTTTTTAATTTTGTTGTCTAGATTTTGGCATACATGTAGGAGTTCTAGTTACGCTGGTTAGGGCTGGGTAAATCTACCGAAAAAACGGTATATCGATCGTATCGTATTAAAAAATATCGAAAAATATCGAATTTTCGGTATACCAAAACTTTTGGTACGATACAATACTGTATTGAAAGTTTTCGGTATGATAACGATATGAATTTTCTTATACCGCGATATACCGTTTTATATCGAATATACGGTATATATATAGATATTATCGGTATATACCGAAATATATCGAAAATCAATACGTATTGAATTATCGATACATATCGTTTATACCGTTTATACTGATGATGATAATAATAATAATAATAATAATATAATTTATTTTTTTAAGATTAAAAGTTTAAATCATAAATATATCCATATAACTTAATTATATATATTTTGATTATGAAGATGTAGACAATGTTTATTTAATTATGTTAGTATTAATTTTGGTTTTATTTTTCAGTTTTGAAATTATATTTTTTGGTATAAAGGTATTCGAAATGGTATAAAATTTCGGTATATCGTACGAAATATCGATATACCGTACAGAACGGTATCCCGAAGTTCGGTACGATATACCGAAATTTTGAAACGGTAACGGTATAGTTTTTTTCCATACCGAAATTTCGGTATACCGAAACTTTCGAAACAATAACGATATGAAATTCTTTCATATCGATATTTTCGGTATGATAACAAAACAAAATTTTTGATACGGTATATCGTATCGACCCAGCCCTACGCTGGTACAGGCGTCAAATTGCACAGAAAACGGACTGGCATTTTTTGGAAAATCGGTTGGTTGGTCGGTACTTGTAAGATATCGTGTATTATTAAAATCAGTTGGTTGGTCTAAATCAAGCATTATTCTGATTAGGGGTGGGTAAACGGTTTTCGGTTAATCGGTTAACCGAGAATCGAACCGGAACCGGTCGGTTATCGGTACCGGTTATACATTTTTGCTTTAAGTCGGTTATCGGTTATAACCGACGGTTATCGGTCGATAACCATCGGTTATAACCGATAACCGAATTAAATTCAATTTTAATTTCAATTATATGTTTATCTAATACTAGAAGAAATTATAATTTACTTTCAAACTTTGTCACAATGGAAGAAATTGTAATTTATATCTAAATTTTGTCAAAGTCTTGTATTGCAATGTCAAAAAAGTCCATTTTAATTTGTGTCACTATCAATTATAGTATTATACTTATAAATTTATATCTCAAAGTCAATAAAGTTCTTAAGCATTACTATGTTAAATATAGAATAACCCTTCACTTATTATTGGGGAAAAGTTTTAAAATTATAGATCATGTAAAGTTTAAGTCTTTTAAAGTGCCTAAAAAATTTATGTATTACTTGTAAATAGGAGTATAATAATAATAATAATAATAATAATAATAATAATAATAATAATAATAATAATAATAATAATAATAATAATAAAAAAAGTAGATGAAAAGTTAAAAGTTAAAACCATAAACAATTTTAATTTCAATTATATGTTTAATTAATAATAAAAGAAATTGTAATTTACTTTTAAACTTTGTCACAATATAAGAATTTGTAATTTACTTCCAAATTTTGTCAAAGTCTCATATTGCAAATTTAGAATGTCAAAAAATCTATTTTAATTTGTGTACTATCAGTTAGTTATACTTATAATATCTCAAATTCAATAAGGTTTCTAAATATATTTTTAAAAATAAGATCTCTCAAAGTTAACAAGTGCTTAAGCAATACTACTATTTTAAAAATAAGATAACCTTTCACTTTTTATTAGAGGAAGGTTTTCAAATTTTAGATCATTTAAAGTTTAAGTCTATTAAAGAGCCTAAACAATATATGTATTGCTTGTAAATAGGTTTATAATAATAATAATAATAATAATAATAATAATAATAATAATAATAATAAAAAAGTAGATAACAAGTTAAAAGTTAAAACCATAAACAATTTTAATTTTTATTATATTTTTAATTAATAATAGAAGAAATTGTTATTTACTTTAAAATTTTGTCACAATAGAAGAAATTGTAATTTACTTACAAATTTTATTAAAGTCTCATAAGTCATATTGCAATGTTAAAAAAAGTCAATTTTAATTTGTGCCACTATCAAATATCTCAAAGTCAAGTGTGTCTAAACATTATTTTAAACATAAGATCTCTTAAAGTTAATAAAGTGCTTAAAAACTAGTATGTTAAAACTAGTATAAACCAATTCGGTTAGTTCGGTTATAACCGATAACCGACCGATTCTAATCGAGTTAGTTAATTAAGTAACCGAACCGAAGTTCAGGTCGGTTCCGGTTAGTTTTTTGATGGAATTTTGGGGTCGGTTAACCGACATGTCGGTTCGGTTAACCGAACCGACCGAATACCCACCCCTAGTTCTGATCCATCGGCGACCATGGCAGCGTTTTACCCTTGCCTCTCCTTCAATATGTATACCACTACTCATTCATTTACCATATTTCCTCTCTTCTTCTGGTTTAAGGGTGTTAGCAATGACATTTATATCTGATTTTAATCTTGTAATGTTTCTTGCAGTTTACTCAGTCAGAGACACTGTGATGATGTACGTGGAGTATAAGACGTTTGATGATAAAACAGATTACGGCTATGATCGGGTGACAACTCCTGCCCCACCCAGTGACCCAGAGAATGCTCTCATTTTTTAGGTGTTATTGACTGGGAAGGAGCTAGTTCTCCGCCGGATCTCCGGCGTCGACCATTGTCATGTTAAATCTGCAACAAGCCAACAATTGGTTTGTTTCATGTGAGCGTTCTTGATGAAATGCATGCTGTGCTAATACAACGTGTTTTCCCTTCTAATGGATTCCATATTTGCGCGATAGTATGTATCTAAGCTTCTCATATTCTCTCAGTATCCATTAAACAGATAGCCATTGATCCACAAAGTTGGAAAATGCAAGAAAAAAGATAGTACAAGATTTTGATGGGAATTTATTAAAGATTCAAGAAAATGATAATTTAGTTACCTTTAGTCCAAGGCAGATTGCACCAGGGATTACCTGGCTTTTCAAGTCATTCACATTTGGGAAAGCCTCTTTCAGCAGCATTCTCATCACATCTCTGTTCATAATAAGATGGAACCAAAACTTCTTTATGCAGACTTCTTTTATGTGGTAGGCTCAACGAACAAATAGTCGCCAGAACATACAAAGAGATATACACACCATAGAATTTATTTTCCAATAATCCAACTGAATGTACAAAGGATTTTTTTGATAGTATATATATGTTCATAGGACATCGATTAATCATACAGTGGCCTAGCTCTATATCCATGATACCATGAATTTCTTCATCATAGATCTCATTTACAGACAAAGAAGTTGATTGCCAATTTTGCCCCTAATTTCCCAACAACTTCGAAAACACAACAGCTTGAAGAATCAACGGATCTTCCATGAATGGAAGAATTAAAGGGTAGCAATTTATACACTTATGTCAATCTGGTTAATTCCTCATCTTCAAGCAAATTCTGTTGCAGCTCCATTTTGGTGAAAGATTAAAGCACGTCGACTTCTTCAACTTATCAAGTAGCAATCAACTTCCTTGTCAGCAGTTTGTGCTGTAAAGCTTAAATCCTCGTTGTCATACAATGCTAATAAACAAGATGTTAGAGGGTCTTGGTCGACCTCTACTTCTCTTGATCGGCATGTGAACTGGCAAACGAATTCCTCCAAAGCTTCTTTCATCCACACTGCAGCACAAGCTTGCCGAGCTTCATTAACAGTCATCTGCAAGAAAATGATACGACACACATCAGAACTAGGACCATATAACAACCATCATGTTCGTAAAAGTTTGCACATTAATGTAGGTGTTGTTTACTAGTATGAGTTATAGGTTAGATTCATAACAGCATTCATATTATCAAGTTGAGCTAATCCTCAAAGTAAATGTCTCCATGGGGTATATAGAGAGTCAAGGAGCTTGAGGGCATACCCAAACTCGATGACGAAGGTTTTTCTCTGGCCATACTTCCAATTCCTCGGTGACATACAATGGGAACATGGATCCCTCATGAAACTTCTCTTGGCTTTTGCTTTTGAAAATCCATTCACCCAATTTTTCCTGCGGTAAATGGAAAATAAAGAGCTTTAGTGATGAATCCAGAATTGTAGTAATATACATATTTATCCTATCGATTTTAGCCTGCAACTTACCCCTAGAAGGCCAACTACACCGGCTTCCTCTAAGGTCTCTCGTGAAGCTGCCAATTCGATATCTTCATCGAGTTCCCATCCACCCTGATGAAATCAATTGCAAATCAACCAATGTTTAGACCAATGATCAAAACGAAATATTTTCATGTCATAATTTGGTTTTTCATATAAGGAATTTTTACCTTAGGGAACATAAGTCTTGTACTCTTCTGAGAGCTGATCAAAAGAATCTCCAAGTCATCGAGTGTGATATCATCGACCAGCTGTGCTTTGTTGGTGTCTCTGATTCTATATGGAACACATCTGCATAAATTTGCAGAAGCGGGAAGAAATATTAGGCAGAATTCCAGAAATAGAATATTTTCAAGAAAATAAATGCCACAGGGGAAATTCAACAAACAGTTGGCGAACAAGACAGAAATATCAGACGAGAAATTGAGAAGAAACTGAGAATGAAAGAGGATATAAGAAACATACCCAACAACCTGACGAAATCCCTTATTATAGCGCTGCAAATGCCTCCCGGTGCGAGACGGCAAAGCAACTAGCTTCATGATTTGCATGATAAACAAACAAACGAAATCGGAAAAGGAAAAAGGAATTGTTTGATGAAAAAAATGAATCTTTTTTCCCCGGGAGAAAAGAAACTCCCTCCAAAGAAATCAAAAGACTCAGTAAGTAAAAGAAGGGTAAAATTCGGTTAAAAACAGTTGCGGTTAGCTCCACAAAAATCGGCAATGGCGAAAATCTGCATCTCTTATATAGTCCTCTATGATGATTTAGTATGCCCAAGAATTAAAATTTGCAAATTGGTAACGGAGTGTTGGAATTGGTGAGAATTGAGAAATAATAAGATCTAATTTATCCTTGTCGGGAAACGACAAATGGGGGGCAATAATTGAAGTTTTTGAGGATAACTCAAATGGTTCATCCACTGATTATATACACCTTTTGATGGAAGGTGGGCTCAGATCCTGAATTTGATAGTAAAATTTAATCTGAATTTGATTATTGCAAGAATGCATGCTGGATAAATTTATTTTGTTGTAAATGGGTTTTCAAAATAGATTCTAAAACATACTCCCTCCGTTCCATAGAAGATGTCACACTTAAAAAATGGTACGAGATTTTAGGAGATGTTATTTTAAGATTTTAGGAGATGTTATTTTATGTGTTAAATGGTGAGAGAAAATATAATTTTATAATTAATGTAAGAAGGAACTTTTTCTAAAAGAGGAAATGTAACATCTTTTGTGGGACAAACTAAAAAGGAAAGTGTGACATCTTTTGTGGGACGGAAGGAGTACCAAAATACAAAATACTGAATAAATCAACATAATTAAAATTAATTGTCGGGCCTCTTGACTCAGACATGATGTGGCAATGGGGTTGGGGGAACTAAATTACTCCTATCATAATTTTAAAAAATAATTACATGCTTTTCTTTAATTCTGATTATTGATTCAAAAAATTTGGCCTCGCAGTATTAGTATGAACGCGTGCCATCGATTTCCAGTGTTCAAGCGTCGTATGCGTGTGTTTACTCCTGCACTGACACGTGCGCGATGGTGACAGGAAATTATTTTAATGGATAATGCTATGGCCGGCTATAAACTGGTTTATTAGAAAGAAAATCGGTTTGTTTATAATTTCCGATTTACTGCCAAATTAGTTTCACTTTTATACCCTTTAGTTACTTTTTGGAGAATTGCCGCCCAGTTTTCATTTATTGCCCCTATTTTTATTTACTTTCAGCTTTTCCCTCTAATCTATTTTCATTTCACAAGTTGAACTGCAAGCCAAAATAATTTTTGGCTGTCGTTGAGTATCCAAGCTTTTTAGTGTATGCTAAACATATTCTTGGTACCACGTCCACTAAAAATTCATTTTTATCCTTACTTCATTCTTTGTATATTTGTAAAGTAAAGTAAAGCCTCAGACGTAAATATTAGTAGTATATTTAATTGAACAAATATGTTTATCTTTATTTTAAAAAACTTGTGTCCATACGCTACAATCAATTTAATTAAAAACATTTAAGTATAATATAAAGTGAATCAAAATATCAAATCATCACCAGTGGGTCAAAATTGAATATAAGATTTAATTGAATCATTCAATTATAAATTCAAGTTAAACCAAAGATCAAAGCTTAATTAAAATCATCAATGATATCAAATTAATCTAAAATTGAGTTGTTCAATTGAGTATTATATAAATTGAAAACTCAAATACTTAGCTGAGTCTAAAATTTAATTTATTTATGTAGTTAAACATAACATTCAATTGATTAAATAATTGAATCGGAAATCATTATAAAATTAAATTTTAAGTGACTAA
>NC_062970.1:33740976-33762108 GCF_023119035.1 Salvia hispanica
CTTCTCCTCTCTGCTCGTTCGTCCACCCGGGGTGCCTCTTCTTCCTGGTCGTCCACCAGGTCCACAATCAGATTTAGCCCTTCCTCAATGGGCTCCGGTACTCCAGTAGTGTATAGATCTGTCCCTTCCACAAGTTCTCCCGGGGTTTTCCCTTGATGAATTCTCGCTCAAGTGATTGGCTACTCGATTCTCCGTTCCTCTTTTGTCTCTCACTTCCCAATCAAACTCCTGCAAAAACAACACCCAACGGATTAACCTCGGCTTAGACTCTTTCTTAGCCAGTAAGTACTTTATTGCTTTGCGTGATCTGTGAAGACTATAACCCTCGACCCAAGAAGATAAGGTCGGAATTTTTCGAACGAGTAAATGACAGCCAACATTTCCTTCTCCGTGGTATCATAGTTCTTCTGAGCTTGATTTAGAGTCTTGGATGCGTAGAAGATCACATAACTCTTTCCGTCAATCTTCTGCCCTAGGACAACTCCCACAGCGCAATCACTCGCGTCGCACATTATCTCAAAAGGGTGATTCCAGTCTGGCGCCCTGATTATTGGTGCTGACACGAGTCTGTCTTTGAGCAACTGAAAAGCCTTCTTGCATCCTTCGTGAAAGACGAATTCCACATCGTTGTGCAACAAATGGGTGAGTGGTTGCGCGATTTTCACGAAATCCTTGATAAACCTCCTATAAAATCCTGCGTGACCCAGGAAACCTCTAACTTCTTTTTGGTTCATGGGGTGAGGTAATTTTGATATCACTTCTACCTTTGCCTTGTCCACCTGTATTCCTCTTTCAGAAACAACATGACCCAGGACAATACCTTCAGTCACCATGAAGTGGCATTTTTCGAAATTCAAAACTAGGTGCTTCTCCTGGCATCTTTTTAACACTAGGTCAAGGCTGGCCAAACAAGTGTCGAACGAATTCCCGTATACGGTAAAATCATCCATGAATATCTCAATGCATACTTCAAGCAAATCCGAAAAAATACTCATCATACACCGCTGGAACATCCTTGGTGCGTTACACAATCCAAACGACATTCTTCGGTATGCATACGTACCGAAAGGGCATGTGAACGTGGTTTTCCCTTGGTCCTCTAGGGTTAACGTAGATGCTGGAAATAGCCACTTTGTATCCATTGAGGAAGCAAAAATACTATTTGCCAGCCAATCTTTCTAACATCTGATCAATGAAAGGTAGGGGGAAGTGATCCTTCTTTGTGGCCTTATTCAGCTTCCTGTAGTCGATGCACATCCTCCACCCCTTGTCACCAGCCTAGTGGGCACCAATTCGTTCTTATCATTCTTGACAACCTGTATTCCAGATTTTTTGGGCACCATATGGACAGGACTGACCCACTCACCTGTCCGGAATAGAGTAGATGATCCCTAGAGAGAGCAATTTCAACACCTCTTTCAGAACTTCCTCTCGCATGTTCGGATTTCAGTTTCCGTTGTGAGCCTTCGCACCTTCTCTGGGCATGAGATGCCTAAATCCCGAGAGGGTCATTCCTTTCTTGTTCGGATCACTCCAACAGTTCCTTCTCCTGCTCCTCGGTCAAGTTACTGTTGACTATTACTGGGAATGCATAAGCATACAGCTGATCCCCTAGATCTAGCTGACTCGGGATTTCTGCAAAACTCCATGATGGCCTCTGTGAGTTCCTCGTCTGTCAATTCCGTTGTGTTCATTGCTGCACACCACCCTACAACTTCTCTGTCGATTAAATGGCTCAACTCCGAGTTGTCAATCTGTTCCTGTATCAATTCCGTCTCAAGATATTCTTGGACCAAGGGGTTAATAACATCTATAGCATACAAATTCTCAACATCCAATGGTCTTTTCATTCCCTCATCTATGCTAAATGTATATTTTTCCCCATTATAATCCAAGCAAATTGTTCCATCGAAGACATCGATAATGGTCTTAGCAGTGCGCAAGAATGGTCTCCCTAAAAGCACGCCACTAGACTCAGCAGACTCATTATCATTCATTTTGATAACATAGAAATCAGCAGGGTATAGAAAATCATGCACCTTGACTATGACATTTTCTAACACACCTTCAGGACAGATGCAAGTTCTATCTGCTAACTGGATTACCACCTTAGTGGCGACCATCCTAACCCCTGTCAGTTTCTTGTAGATTGAAAGCGGTAAAACATTTATAGACGCCCCTAGATCACACATAGCATGCTCAACTTTGATATCCCCTAGAGAAATGGGTAATGTGAACATACCTGGGTCTGTGCATTTCGAAGGCATCCTTCTCTTTTGTATCACAGCAGACACGTTCTCCCCGATCACAATCTTCCCGTTCGGCTTGGTCTTCCTTGCTATGAATTCCTTGATGAACTTGCTAAAGGCGGGCATCTTCAGGGCTTGCAAGAAGGGCAGGTTGATTTCCAGCTTGCTAAAAATCTCCATGAGGTCCTCTGTATCATCCTTCTTCTTCTTTGCTTCCCCTCGGTATGGAAACGGCTTCGCCCGCTTAACCGCATTTGTGGAACTCCCAGCTGGGGGTTCACCAGCTTCCCTACTTCCTTCTTTACTTACTAACTCAGGCTCTGGATCCAGGAAAAATGGATCAGCTGCTCGAGGTAAAGATCCCCCTAAATCTCCCTTCTGGAGGTCATCCTGAACAGGAACTTCTCTGGGTCTAGGGCTATCTTCTTGAAACACCTGGCTCTCCTTCCCCTTACTTGCTTGTGCGGGTACTTCCTCATCGATCTCCAATGTTGGCCCTTCATAACCCCTTCCGGATCTCAAGGTGATGTGACTAATGTTTGCTCGGTCAGGTGGCTTGACCGTGGCAGGAAGTTTCCCTTCATTTCCCCGCATCTCGTTCAAAGAAACCGCGATCTGGGACAGCTGTTTTGCCATCATGTCCATGGCAGCTTTGTGTTCCGACTGAGCGTCTTGCAACTTGTGCACCACGTCGTTATTGGAATGCAAGTTATTCTGCATGAACTGCTGTGAATTCACTAGGTCGTGGACCATGTCATCCAGACTCCTTTGTGGCCTGGAGTTGAATTGGTTAGAATTTGATCCTTGACCTTGGTGTTGTCCTTGGGGTTGTTGATAGTTCCCCTGATTTCCTTGGTGGGTATTGTACTGGTTGCTAGACCCTTGATTCCCTTGGTGATTTGGTTGAGAATTCTGATAGTTCCCTTGGTTATTCCTCTGGTGAGGTGGCACATAGGAGTTCCCTGGATTGTTCTGATTCCTGTTTCCGCAATTAGTATGATCTGGATTCCTGTATCCCAGTTGCAATTGCCCTTCTTGATTTTTCCCTAACCAGTTGGACTGCCTCTCTAGAGGGTGTGCATAATTTGTGAGCTGCAGTGGGGGCGGTTGACTTTGATCATTGTCAGTCCATCTAAAGTTGGGGTGAGTTCTCCATGGGCCCTCCTTTGTCTCCCTTGGTTTCAACTTCCATCCGGATTCCAGCTTCCCATTGAATTTGCCTGGGCTTGGCATTCCCCTTCACACGGTTGACCATAATAAGGCTGAAGTTGCCTTTCCTCCAGACCAGGGGGTTTCTCATTTTCTGATGGAGCATGAGGGTTTTACTTCTCAATTGCATTCAGCAGTGCTTTCTCCAATTTGTCTATCCTGTCTTCCACCTTCTTGTCATCTTGCTCTGTTACTACATTGGCTAATCCCCTTCTCAAAATGCTCCGCGGGTTATCATAGGCCTTCTTCGCCTCGATCAATCCCCCCAAAGTTTCTCTGGCTTCACTTGCTTTATTCTTGGTAAAATTTCCCCCGCTCGAGGAATTCATCAAGTCCTTCGATTCAGGGTTTGCACCTTCGTAAAACATATAGTAGGTCTCTGCCTCGATCATCCTGTGGTTCGGACAAGCATCCAACAGTCCCTTGAACCGGGACCAATAAGAGCTCAGAGACTCATCATATTCTTGCTTGCACTCCTGGATCTCCTTCTTCAAGGCGTTTGTCTTGTAGGATGGGAAAAAATAATCCAAGAACTCCAGCTTGAAGTCCTTCCATGTATTGATCGTGTCTGGTGGGAGCCTCAACAGCCAAGTATTAGCCTCCCCCTTGAGGGCAAACAAGACTGCACGCAAGCGGTAGTCCTCCTCAGTCGCCTCGTTGGGCATCTTTTGAATGCTGCAAAGCTTACTAAACTCGTTTAGGAATTCGTAAGGACATTCGTTCCTTCGTCCAGAGAATGTGGGCAAAACCCCGAGCACATTTGTCTTGATATCGATAGACCTCCGGCGCGGGTTTGAGACTATGGCATGGGCGGGCTCACCGTCTAGATGCACGGTGAGTGATCCTATCTCCGGATTGGGATCCACTAAATGTGCCATATTCACGTCTTCCTCAGTCTCGGAATGCTCTGTTTCTGTGGACGACTTCGGGTCCTCTTCTCCTGACGAGTTCCACTCCTTCTCACTTTCTGATTCGAACGGAAACGGGTGTACTGTCCTTAACCCTGATCTGGTAGTGACGGTGGACGTAGACTCCTTGACTTGCCCCTTGTATCGGGCGTTTCCTGACCCAGATGAACTAGCCCAACTTCCAGAATGGAAGCCCGTGTTCATAAACTGTCAAGAGAACAAAATAACAGAAATTAAACTATTTACACCAAATCCTCAAACGCATAAACAATTAACGCCATCCATCCCCGGCAACCGCGCCATTTGAAGCTCAACCTTTTTCTGTATTTTACTAAGTACTGTGTGCACAGAAAGGAATAACAAGTCTCCTAGGTCCAGCGAATCCACTAGATCACAAGGTCTAGGAACTCACGGATCGTCGGAAGATCTCGGTCGTCGGACACATAGGATATTGCTTCAAAAACCCTCAACCACTTATACTAAAAATTAGCATAGGGAAGTAGGGATCGATCCCACAGAGATGAATGCGTAATTAAACATGCTCAAGGATTTGGGACTATTTTTGGGTTGGCTGCTGCCACGCATTTTTGGGTTGAGGAAATTAAACTAACTTGAGATTGAAAATTTGCTAAGCTAACAGCTAGATCTAGGCGGAACAGAAATCATGCATGTAAACTGGAAATCAAGCAATACAACCACTAGATCTAAGAAACTATTTCTAAATTACCTAGACATGGGAAATAAACTGACGGTGGGGACCATTTGCTGAAAAGGTAAAGTACGGACGAAAAGCTGGAAAACAACTAACTAAAGTACTAACTAACAGCGACATCATATTCTGCAATTGATTTGCATAAAAATTCAGTAAAAACAGAGATGGAACGTAAATTGGAAATGAAGCAGACTGGATTAATAGCAATTAAACGAAGAACAATTAAAATCTAAGCAGATCTACGGCTACTAGACGGAGTAAATTGAAAAGAGAGCAAAGAGTTCAAAATCCATGCACAACTTGATTCCCCTGTTCAGATCCAATCTCAGAAGCTAAATCCACTCCAGATCCAAGCATCCGACACAAACTCCGACCAAAATATATCCATAGCTTCAGATTCAACAAACAACCACCGATCAACAACAACAATTCAGATCCACAACCTCTTCCCCAGATCAAGCACAGAATTATCCAAAAACAGAGATTAATATTCAGCTGCCAAAATAAAACTTCAAAAGAAAACCTAGAATCATAAATCAACACAAGATAACACCAACATGACAAAAAGAAACTAAATGCATAGATAATCGGTAACAACAGCAACAACCAAATCGACTTCCAAAACGATGAAGTTCGACGGAATAAAAGTATGAAAAGCTGAATGAAAAGCAGATTGTTTCTTCGCCCTCCGAGAGGACGGTGTTACACTGACTTTCCCGAGGATGAACCCCTTACAAACCCTAAGCTATCCCAGAATTCCCATTTACCAAGTGTGTGTGTGAGTGTGTGAGCTAAGAGCAAAAATCGTATATGGCGTGTGATGCATGCTCCTTTATTTATAGGCGTTGAAGTGGGCCCAGCGAGGTATAAATAGTCTTTGTTGCCCTCAGCTATTGACTTCCTTCTTCTAGCCATTCTTTTCCCTTCAGTTCTGCTCACTTTCCTTCAATTTCCTCTGCTAGTCCATTGTCTCCAGCTTTCCCTGGATCTAGCGTCTCCTTCACACACCTGGCTTAAAAATTGCGTTAGACCAGCAAAATAAAGTGTTTTCTCACCACATAACCGATGCATGAAATTAGCCTTATCACACACACACACAAGAGTCGCCGCCCTAATAAAAACCTCGTCTTGTCAGGTGGCATGATAAATACTTTTTATAAAAATGTTTTCGATACTAGTCCACTGAGTGCATCAAGTACTCAGCCCTGCATTTCTTTTGAAAAATGTGCAGGTTGAGCTGTGACGAGCGCGGTGGGTGTTGAGCATAAAAGTGAAGAAGATAACAAATAAAAGATCTCGAATATATTATGTCTTCATACATAGTATTATTCTTCTCTCGAATGCTTTCGCTGAATGTTGTTTCTTTTATTCCAAGTATTGTTGAGATAATATTCGTTTCGAGTTGTTGATTGTTGAATTGATACTCTGATTTTATTCGAGCTATTCCATTTATGTTGAGCTATGGTCGAGTTTTGTTGTTTCCCCTTTCTTCCCCGCTTCTTTAACCCTCTCCTAGTCGCGATTCACCGTGTTTTCTATCCTTAGAAAATGCGGGCGTGACATTCGGACAACGACGTGGCAGCCAAACCATTCTCTCACCTGCAAGATAAAAATAAGTTTAAATGGCTAAGGAACAAGAGAAATTAAGGAACTACTGTTAGAAGAGAAGAAACAACCCTTCTTTGATAATAGGAGACCAAAAATTCACCAAAGAGGGCAAGTCAAATTCTGAAATCCTTCACACCATATGGCAACACCTGAAATGTTTATGTATCGGTCACAAGGTGGCCATATGAGAACAAGATGAAGTAAACAGCCAAGTACCTAGTACTACAAATAACATAAATGCATAGTCCTCACCTCCTTAGTATACCACCAAATTCAGTTAAAGTTGCTGCAAAAATCAAAGAAAAGGGAGATTTGTTGCAGGAAAATAACAAAGAATTACAACAACCCCAATTAAGGCTACACGAGTAGACTTTTGCCTATAAAATCCCTTCCACACCACCAATGAACTCTCTGAAGATGCTATAGACGTGCAGTGATGTGTGATAAATCTCAATCTAACAGGTCCAAAGGATTCGACTAGACTTCAGAGGCTAGAAGATCATGAAACTATCAGACAGGGGTCGTTGGATGCACTCTATTTCTTCAAAACCTCAACCCACTATACTACAACTAGTACAGGGAAGTAAATGATCGATCCCATGAGGACGAATGTGTTACGAAACTGCATTTGAGGATGTTTTGGGAAAAAGGGATTGGCTGCTGCCACGCAATTTTGTGGGTCGAGAACTTAAAATTACTGGGTCTGAGAGACTTAAATTACTTTACTCTACCTACTGGGTCTAAGAAATGAGAACGTACGGAACATGTATGACTTAGAGAAATGAGATATTTTAAAGTTCTAAGACAACCGGAGTTAACTTAACTAGACGGACTTTCCTAATTTGGACAGACAAGTATAAAGCAAATAGTGGGGACAAGTTTCCTTAAACTACCAGGGTCTGGAAAAGCATGCAGAAAAGTAAAAAGACAATGCAGATAGTACTAAAAGGGTCTGGAGAACATGCAGAAAAAGCAAAGTACATGTGCAGAAAGTACTGACAAAAGCAGATCTGGTTCTAACTACCAACAACTTCATCTTCTTCGGGAATCAAACGAGAATAGCAGATAAAACAGAGTATTAAACACCATGAAAACAGAGCAAACTTCAGATCTAAACTTGAAATGAGAAATTAAAGCCTAAACTAACAGATCTATGCTACTGGACCTAAAGGATGCAGAAACAGAAAGTAAATAGCCATAATCATGCAAACGTAAACAGAGAACACCGGATCTACGAAACTCCAACTCAAATCCACCACGATCCAACAAATCCAAACATCTCCATATGAAAATCCACAACCTCCATCAACAAACCAATAGATTTCAGCTCCAAACATCCAACAATAAACAAGACCGAAAGTGAAAAGCAAGAAATAAACGTCAACTCACGATATCCAACAAAAACCAACATAAACTTCCATAATAACGAGAAATAGGTTCGAATCCAGCAGATCAAAGTCAGAAACTAGAGTTACGAAACTTAAAAACCAACAAGTACTCGAAACCGAAAGCAAACTAAACAAAGCAAAGTAAATATTGTTTCTTCGCCTTCACAAGGCGGTGTTACACAGCAGCAAAACAACGATGAGAACCACGGTAGCCAGGATCACTCCATCTCCAAGTGCGCAGCAAGTGAAATGAGAAATTTGAAGTGTGGAACTAAGGAATGGAACAAGAGCTTGAACTAAAAGTGTGTGTAGAAGTGGCGCTCTTGTTCTTCAAGGTTGAGCTCTTTATATATGTGAGGCTCTGATCCCTAGGGTATCCCTCTGGTAATTAGACGCTTTTGCCCTTGAATAAGACTCTTTAAAATAATCTGCTCTTGCTCCATTCTGCTCCTGTCGCCAACTTTTAATTCTCCCAGGTCCGAACGACGACTTCTGATTTTTACTTCAATTTCATCTCTTTTGCATCTGCCAGGTCAGGTAACAACAACTCCTAGGTCCGGCAGATTTACTACGCACCTGAACTCATAAACACAGATTAGCGCCCCAAATGCACAGAATTTTAACCCAAAACCAATGCATGAAACGAGCCTTATCAAACTGCTCACACTTAAACCATACTTGTCCTCAAGTATAAAGACAAGAAAAAGGAACAAGGCAAGTTTCAATGCATGGTTTCCCCTTAACCGACTCTACTAAAAGGAAAAAGACTCAAACTACTAGACCCAGACGATAAAGGACTTAGACAAAGAAAACAGACAAAGACACACATAATAAAACACATTAACACATAAATGCATAAACTGGTTCATCTTTTAGCAGCCATCCTCACAAGATTAAGTTCAATCCAAGAACCTACAGTCTCCGAATCTTCCCCTTCCCCTCTTCTATTTAATCGGCTTGTCAGTTTGCCAAGATAGCCTCTAACTTTACTAATTGTTGGATTCGCTCGATCACTCATTCCTCACCAGGGATGTTAGGATCGTTCGCTCTTATATTGTCATACCACTGATGCCTCGGGTCAGAGAGTTCCCCTGTCTTTACTCTTATTATAATATTTTCTCTTCTTCCCTCCTAGACTTTGTCCAGCTTATACCTCCCTGGACTTCGTCCAGCTTATACCTCCAATTTCTTTTTAGACTCTCTGGACTTTGTCCAGCTTATTCCTCCTTTTTAGACCCTGGACTTCGTCCAGCTTATACCTCCAGTACCCTTTCCCTAGGCCCGAGAGGTTATTTCTATCACCAAAACTTTCTCCTTCTAAGTTCTCTCCCTAAGCATCAAGTGGAAACCCTCTCATTTTGTGTTAGTATGAAGTGTTTAAGGCTTAAAACTCACTTTCATGGAGGGCTTCACAACTAGATCAGTCGAGGCATATTCTATCGTCTTTACTTCATCCAAACCGATTTTGATTTATTAAGGAAAAGGGCATCAAAGTTGACATGCATTCTCTCTTCAATTACTCTCACTAAGGGGCATTTGCTTTCTATTTACCAGTTATGCACAAACACATAATTACCTACTAAGTGACTTACTACTAACTCCTAGACCTAGCAAACAGACACACATGCTTGACACTGACTTGCACTAACTCCCTCCCCCCTCCCACTTCACCATCCAAGCATTTTCGGTGAAGTGGAAATCAGGGCTAAGTTAGTGCGATACTCAACAGACTCACAAAACACATAAAATATAAAAACAAACTTCTCACACTTAGACCGAGCATCGGGCTAAGTGGGAGAAGGTATACAAACTAATAGATACCAAAACATGCCATATTAACATAAACTTCTCACACTTAGACCAAGGATTGGGCTAAGTGGGAGAAGACAACTTAACACATATACACATGAAGATAACACAAATATTCACAGACACATATATACGGTCATGCTTTGTAAAAAAAACTAAAACATAAAAAGACATAAAAAAAACAGAAACTTAAAATTACTTGGTTTATGGGGGGGTTAATTCTGGCTCTGGTCCCCTGTGGGACCAGTATCCTTCTTCACTGGTACACTGGGTGTGGTCTCACTGTCCTTTCTCTTCCTGGCTGATGGCATTTCCTGGACGCTGGATGCTGGCTGCTCTGAGGTGACTCCTGGGGCTTGTTGCCTAGATTCTGTGGGCAACTTCGGGGGCATGCGCTGCTGTTGGACCCGGAGGATCTTTTGGTCGACCACAACGACCATTCTCATCATTGTCTCCACGGCCTGCGTCATCCTATCAGCTTGCGCGACCATCATCTCCCTCTGAGCCACTGCCTCCTCGTGCAGCTTCAACAAGATCTCCTGTTGCTGCACCGTATTCGCGCCCAGCCTTAGCATCGTCTCTTCCATCCTGGTCTGCCATCCTTCATCAGTCACTCTTTCATTGCCATCTCCTTCTACCTTCTCGGTCTTTATCTTGGTTTCATCGAATTTCCCCACTTCGTAGAATCTGAGTACATAGTCTTTCATTATCGTCAGTCCTTTGTTGAAAAAGAACGCGAGATCGAAGTACCCTGGGGCGCTACACATTGGCAGGTTAGTGACCGAGTCGGCTATCTTCATTGACACGTTCCTCTGGAGGAAGGCTCCTAGCAAGTTGCAGGTGTAGAGATGGCGGTCGGAGTGGGTTCTGACTCTTTGGCATGCGTAGGCAGTCCAGTACCCGAGGTGGACCTTCACATTGTTCAGCATACACCACATGAAGTACAGCTCTGGAGTAGTGAGAGTTGCACCCACTTGACCCAAGAGGTTGTACCCGATGTATACTTGTGCCAATCGGAGTACAGGGTCAGTGATGTGTATCCCCTTTGATGAGCTCGTCTTGAATTTTTTCACCTTCTTGTGGGCAATCATCCTCCAGGCCTCCTCAGCATCGAAGCCTTCTGTATTCTTTGGTGCGCCGATCTCCCTCTCGTTCCAGGTTCCTTCTTCCTCTTCCTCGGGTGTGAGTAGCCCCATCCTCAGCGACCACTCCCTGATACTCATTTCCATCTCTTCATTAAACAGTCAGAATGAGATTGCGTCAGCGTCGAGATCCGTAGTTGCTTTGAATTTGAAGGACGTGAAGAACTCCTTCGCCAGAGCCACCGGTACTTTCTCTTCACAGTGGTTTAGAAGCCACTCGAACCCGATGCTTTTGAAGTAGGAGATGAACTTCTTCTCTACTCCCAGATCCCTCAGGTCCGAGAGGCACAGCTTCTTTCCGGATTTCGCTGACTTCCCATTCGCGGCGCGTCCATCACATGCTTGCTGCAACTTGGGGTCCTCAAACTGGACCATCGCTTTCAGCAACTTCTTGATCACAAGGACCTCCATTGTTTCAAACGGGCTTTCTTCCACAGTAGGTATCCCCGTCTCCTCCTGCGCTTCCTCTTGCTCTTTCTCTTCTTCTGTTGAATGGGCAAAGGGCACTCGGATTGCCTCCGGCTCGTTAATCACCACAGTGGTGGACGTTGGGCGAGATTTCTTCTTTTGGGGCTTAGCAGCATGCTTCCCCTTTCTCTTCCTTTCTGCCTCATATCTCGTCTCCAGGGCCTCCGGAGAAATATCCTTCTCGGCCGGCAAAGTTTCCTGGACCTGGGGGATATCATCCCCTGTTTCCTCTATGTCCTCCAGCCTTAGGCTCTTGGCCCTGCCTGCCTCTGCCTCATCCTCCTGCTTTCTATTCCGACGGGACTGCCTCCTTGTCAACCTCTCATCTGTCGGGGTCCCTTGGTCATCAGTAGTGGTGTCGTCTACCACGACGATCTCCGTCTCTATCTCCTCCCTTACATCCCCGGTCTCTTCTCTATCACCGTCTTTCTTTCCTTCTTTCCCACCAACTTCCTCATTAGTTTCCTCTTCCTTCTCTGTCTCCTTCTCAACAATTTCCTCACCAACATTCTCACCTTCTTCACCTCTTCTATCCCCACTACCCTCACTACCCTTCTCACCATCTACAGCCTTCTCCACATCCTCGGTTTCTTCCTCCTTGTCCTCCCCTGCCTTAACACCCTCTTCACCATCTACACCCTCCCCTGTCTCCCCTTCATCCCCAGACCTAGTGGTATCTACTTCCAAGATCTCCTCTTGCTCAACTCGCTCATCCCCCTCCTCATCTCTCTCGGATTCCTCCGTATCCATCTTATCGCCCTCCTCTTCGACAATTTCTTCTTCATTTATAGAAGGCTCAACATGGGGTTCTGTCTCTGTTTGAGGGATGGTGTTTGGGGGGTTCGTCTCTTGGGTTAGGGTTTCGGGTAAAATTTGGGGGTTTTCTGGGTGTGTGGGTAAGGCTTGTGCAGTGGGTGTTTCGATTAAGGTTTGGGGCCTTGGTGGGATTGTAAGTGGGGTTAGGGCAGGAATTACCTCTTCTTGCTTCCGGCATGCCTCCGACATCTTGGCAAAGAACTTGCTCGCCTTCGGTCTTTTGCCATATTTCTTCATGAATTCTTGTATGACCTCCTCGGGGTCTAGATCATCGTCGTCGGATGCCGCCTCAGTGGGAGTAATCTCGGTGATGGGGTTGCTCTGACTGATGTCCGACTGCGGTTGAACTTCGGCCGGTGTAGGTGCTGGACTTTCTTCGGGTAGTGGTGACGGTGGTTTCTCGGTAGCAGGGTTTGAACTCGTCGCCTCCGTCGACGCTCCTTTGACCTTCTCCTTCGGTTTATTCTTCCCACGGGCTGAACGGGGCATCTGATTTCTTTGCATTTTGGTTAACGGCGGTGGTGTGCGGTGGTAGATGATCGGTGGTGGTGGTTGCTCTCGGTATCTGTGGAGAGAGAAAAGAGAAATTTGGAATTAGGTTTTTGGGAGTTATGGAAATTTTAATTTAGGAGAGGGAAGTTAATTAGTTTTTAGGGAAGTTATTTTAGGAAAAGGAAAATAAAAGAAAAGAAATAAAAGAAAAAGAAAAGAAAAGAAAATAAAATGTCATGATTGGCTGCAGGCGAATGGTCGCGTCTCTGACGCATGCAACCGTACGCTTCGCCAGCTTTTTGAAATTCAAATTTCAAACTTCCCCCTGATTTTTCTCCGCTTCCCTTTGACCGATTAACTTAAACACTTGGTAAAAAAAACGAAGTTTGCTGAGCATCTAGGTCAAAGAGATAAGCTTTTCAAACTTGTGCATTTTCCACGGATGCTCAGAATTTCAAAAATCTTTTAGGATTTTAGAAGTATTTTTCTTTTTTTTTGTATTTTCATAAAAAAACTTATTCAAATTTATTCTAAATGTTTAAATATTCTTGGGAACTAGCTGGTCCAGTCAGTTGATCGAAAACTTATGAAGATCGGTTGTTCAGACTGTGTGCACAGAAAAGAATAACAAGATTCATAGGTCCAGCAAATCCACTAGATCACAACCTAGGAGCTCAGTGGTCGTTGGAAAATCTCGGTCGTCGGACACACAGAATACTTCTTCAAAAACCCTCAACCACTTATACTAAAACTTAGCACAGGGAAGTAGGGATCGATCCCACAGAGATGGATGTGTAATGAACATGCTCAAGGATTTGGAAATTATTTTTGGGTCGGCTGGTGCCACGCATTTTTTTTGGGTTGAGGAAATTAGATTAAACTTGGAATTAAAATCTACTACACTAACAGCTAGATCTAGGCAGAACAGAAATCATGCATGTAAACTGAAATCGAGACAATCACTAGATCCAAGAAACTATTCTAAATTACCTAGACCTGGGAAATAAACTGACGGTGGGGACCATGACAGAAAAAGCAAGTACGGACGAAAAGCTGGGAAAACAACTAATTAAAGTACTAACTAACAGCGACATCATCTTCTTCAAATCAAATTTCACAAAAAGACAGAAGAAACAGGTACAAGCGTAATCGGAAAATGGAGCAGACTGGATTTTAGCGATTTAACGAAAAAAAAACAATTACGAACTAAGCAAATCTACAGCTACTAGACGAAGTAAAACAGAAAGTAAACAGAAAACTCAAAATCCATGCACAACTCGACTTCCCCTGTTCAGATCCAACCTCGGATGCTAAATCCACTCCGGATCCAAGCATCCGACACAAACTCCGGCCAAAAACATTCCATATCTACAAAATCACCAAACAACCTCCGATCAACAACAACGCCAAATTCCCCAGATCAAGCACCAAAGTGACAAAAACAGAGATTAACATGCAACTTGCCGAAATAAAATTTCAAACAACAGGATCAACACGAGATAACACAAATATAACAGAAACTAAAGGAATGCATAGATAATCAGTAACAACAACAACCAAATCGACTTCCAAAAGTGAAGTTCGAACGAAATAAAGTGCAAAAGAACCGAAAGTAAATAGATTGTATCTTCGCCCTTACGCGGACGATGTTACGACGGACTTCCTCTGAAGATGAGACCCTTAAAACCCTAAACTACCCCAGAACTCCCATTTCCCAAGTGTGTGTGTTGTGTGTGAGCTAAGAGCGAAAAATCGTATATCGTGTATGTTGCTTGCTCCTTTATTTATAGGCGTTGAAGTGGGGCCCAACGAGGTATAGATAGTCTTTGTTTCCCTCAGCTATTGACTCCCTTCTTTTAGCCTCATTTTCCTTCAATTCTGCTCACTTTTCCTTCATTCCTTCGCTAGTCCGTTTCCTTCAGCTTCTCCTGGATCTAGCGATTCTGTCACACACTTGGCTTAAAAGCTGTGTTAGACCTAGTAAAATATAGTGCTTTTCACCATATAACCGATGCATGAAATTAGCCTTAACAGCTTACTAGGCAATCGTGGAAGGTGTGTGGAGTTGAATTTCTTCCACTTCGCACAACTCCGAACTATCCCTAAACACCTTCACTCTATGGCCATTAACAAGGAAAGGAACAGAGTTAGCATTGACTCCCTGAATTTCCATTGCTCCATGTGCTCGAATGCCAACAGTTGTGTATGGGCCTATCCACTTGGACTTCAGCTTTCCAGGCATGAGTTTGAGCCTTGACTGAAAAAGGAGTACTTTCTGCCCAACTTGCAGCTCCTTGACCCGAAGGTTCTTATCGTGCCAGAGTTCGGTTCTCTCTTTATACCACATGGCTGAGTCATATGACTCCAGCCTCAATTCCTCTAGCTCCTGCAGTTGCAGCTTCCTCTCATCCTCACAGGCATGAGCCTTCATATTCATTTCCTTTACTGCACAATATGCCTTGTGTTCTATCTCCACGGGCAGGTGGCACATTTTTCCAAATACCAATCTGTAGGGTGACATTCCAATTGGTCTCTTGTAAGCAGTCCTATAGGCCCAGAGGGCATCACCAAGACGCTTACTCCAATATTTCCTCGAGGTATTCACCGTCTTCTTCAGAATGCTTTTTATTTCTCGGTTTGAAATTTCAGCCTGACCATTTGACTGGGGGTGATACGGAGTAGATAACCGATGGTGGACTCCATATTTTCTCATCAGTGCTTCAATCTTCCTATTACAGAAGTGAGTCTCTTGGACTGAGATGATCGCACGGGGCACTCCATATCGGTTGAATATATTGGCCTTTAGAAACTTTGAACTTACTTCGCGTCGTTTGAACTTGTAGCCTTGGCCTCTATCCATTTGGACACGTAATCCACAACAACCAATATATACGTATTTCTATATAAAGATGGGAATGGGCCCATGAAGTCCATGCCCCAAAAATCAAAGATCTCACAGACTATTATCGGAGTCTGTGGCATCTCATCTCTTATAGAAATCCCTCCGGTCAGTTGGCACCTATTGCAATTCTGGCAGAACTCATAAGCATCCCTACTCAGCGAGGGCCAGTAGAAACCGCTATCCAGAACTTTCCTTGCAGTTTTCCTTGGGCCGAAATGGCCACCACATGCCAGTGCATGGCAATGGTTGAGTACATCTCTTTGCTCTTACTCTGGAATACACCTTCTTATCACCTGATCTGAACCCATCTTCCAGAGGTATGGGTCATCCCAAAAGTAGTACTTGGATTCACATTTAATTTTCATCCTCTGGGCCCTAGTGATTTCTTGTGCGGCAGGTAGTTCTCCAGTAACTAAATAATTCGCCAGGTCTGCGAACCAGGGCTCCTCATTTGGCCTGCCTTTTCGTTTCTCTGACTCCTCAGGGCCGGTTAATGCTAACACTGCTACCCATCTGATGGGGCTAGTTGATCCCTCTAAGTAATACAAATTCTCTTCTGGAAAAGCATCGGGTACGGTTTCCTCATCTTCCCCTTGGACAATTCCGCTTAAGTGGTCAGCCACTCTATTCTCGGTCCCTCTCTTATCTCTGACTTCCCAGTGGAACTCTTGCAATAGCAACACCCATCTGATTAGCCTTGGCTTGGATTCCTTCTTGGCTATGAGATATTTAATGGCTGCGTGGTCAGTGAACACTATTGCCCTCGACCCCAGTAGATATGGTCGGAATTTTTTAAAAGAGTACACCACAGCCAACATCTCCTTCTCGGTGGTGTCATAGTTCTTCTGGGCCTGGTTGAGAGTCTTTGAGGCATAAAATATAACATAAATTTTTCCTTCGATCCTCTGGCCAAAGACCGCTCCTATTGCAAAGTCACTTGCGTCGCACATTACCTCGAAGGGGTAATTCCAGTTGGCCGAGCGGATTATCGGGGCTGTGACCAGACGATCTTTGAGTAGCTGGAAGGATTTTTTACACTTATCACCAAACTCAAACTTCACATCATTCTGGAGAAGTCTTGTCAGGGGCAGTGCGATTTTTGCGAAATCTTTAATGAACCTTCGGTAGAACCCAGCATGCCCCCAAGAATCCTCGAATTTCCTTCTGATTCGTTGGGTGTGGAAGTTTAGAGATCACCTCCACCTTCGCTTGATCCACCTCGATGCCCTTTTCCGATACAACATGTCCCAGTACTATCCCCTCCTTGAACATAAAGTGGCATTTCTCATAGTTTAGCACCAGGTTTTTCTTCCTGCATCTCTCCAAAACAACATCCAGGTGCCCCAGGCAAGTCTCGAAGGAATCTCCATATACGGTGAAATCATCCATAAAAATCTCTATGCAATCCTCCAGCAAATCTGAGAAAATGCTCATCATACATCGCTAAAACGTCCCAGGTGCGTTGCATAGACCAAACGACATTCTTCGGTAGGCATATGTTCCAAAGGGGCAGGTAAATGTGGTCTTCTCCTGATCCTCCGGATTGACATAGATTTAGAAGTATCCACTGTAGCCATCTAGAAAGCAGAAGTATTGCTTTCCCGCCAACCTTTCCAGCATTTGGTCGATGAAGGGTAGCGGGAAATGATCCTTGCGTGTGGCCGCATTGAGTTTCTGGTAGTCTATGCACATTCTCCACTCCGTGACTAACCTGGTGGGCACAAGCTCGTTGCGATCATTCGTGACTACTTGGATTCCTGATTTCTTCGGCACCATGTGAACATGACTCACTCACTCACTATCGGGAATGGAGTATATGATTCCCAGGGCCAGCAGTTTCAACACTTCCTTTAAGAATTCCTCTCTCATGTTGGGATTGAGTTTCCTCTGGAGATCCTGATGTGCCTTGGCTCCTTCTTCCAAACGGATGTGGTGCATACATAGATCGAGGCTGATCCCCACCAGGTCAGATAGAGTCCACCCTATTGCTTTTTGGTTCCTCCCCAACACTTCCAATAGCTTGACCTCCTGCTCCTGGGTCAGATGGCTGTTGATTATGACAGGCAGAGATTCGCCTTCGCCTAGGTAGGCGTACTTCAGACCAGGAGGAAGGTTCTTCAACTCTTTTTTTGGAGGGGGTACTTCAGGGGGCAACAGGTTCTTCTCCATACCTTTCTTGACCAGCTCGTCCAATTCTGGCAACTTTTCCACACTGGCCAGTTGGACTGATCCCTTGGACCCAGGGGATCCTGTTTCGCTACAGAAGTCCATTATTGCCTTTGTGATTTCTTCATCAGATAGTCCTTGCTTAATAACTGCTTCACACCATCCTGCAACTTCTTTTCTCATCGATTCAGTCATCTCCGAGGCATCAGCCTGTTCCTGCAATAGTTTGGTCTCAAGAAACTCCTGGACCAGGGGGTTAATGACATCAACAAAATGGAGGTTTTCCACATCAAGTGGTTTCCTCATAGCTTCATCAATGCTAAAAGTGAATTTCTCCCCATTGTAATCTAAACAGATGGTGCCATCAAAAACATCAATTATAGTCTTAGCGGTCCTCAAAAATGATCTTCCTAAAAGAACGCCACTAGACTCAGCAGTTTCATTTTCACTCATCTTTATCACATGGAAATCAGCAGGGTACATAAAATCATGCACTTTTACTATCACATTTTCTAACACTCCTTTAGGGCTAATGCATGATCTATCAGCTAACTGGATCACCACTTTCGTATCAGTCATTCTTGCTCCTACCAGTTTTTTATATATGGAAAGCGGTAACACATTAATAGACGCACCTAGATCACACATAGCATGCTCGACTCTAACACCTCCTATAGTGATAGATAAGGTAACCATACCTGGGTCAGTCTGCTTCGACGGCATTATCCTCTTTTGAATTACTGTAGATACATTCTCCCCGATCACGATCTTTCCATCGGATTTTGCCTTGCCCGCAATGAACTCCTTAATGAATTTGCTGAACGGGGGCAGCTTCAAAGCTTCCAGGAACGGGAGATTGATTCCCAGTTTTCCAAAGATTTCCATGAAGTCCACGGGGTTGTCCTTTTTCTTCTTAAAATCCTGATACGCTCGGATTTTGCACGGTTTTAAGGCCATTATTTGGCCCGTTTTTTAAGGTCAAAGTTGCATTACATGTCCATTATTTGAATATTTTATCTATTTTAGTATTTTGACATGTTTTGTGAGAAATGTGCATATTTGAGCCAAAAAAGGGAGTTAAAACGCGAAGTAGGGAATCTGGAGCTTCTCCGGCGACCGCCGCAACACTTCCGGTGACCGCCGGCACTTAGCGGAAACAAAGACACGCCCGGCGACCGCCGGCCAAGGTGCGGCGGCCCGCCACAGTAAAGGAGCACACGACAGCTGTCTTCAAACTCAATTTTCCGGCGATCCTGAAGTCCGATCGGAGCGTTCTATACACCATTCTCTTCGTCTTGAAAAGAGCTTATGCGGGAATTAACTCAATCGGAGTTCTGTGGAGAGAGTTATGGCCGTCCTACCAAAGTCGCGCAAAGCTGCCAGCTGCAGATCTGATAAGGCTAATTTCATGCATCGGTTATATGGTGAAAAGCGTTACATTTTGTTGGGTCTAACACGTTTCCTAAGCCAGGTGTGTGATAGAATCGCTAGATCGAGGGAATGCTGAAGGAAACAATCTAGCGAAGGAATGAAGTGAAATGAGCAGAATTCAAAAGGAAAAGAAGGCGTGACGGAGGGAGTCAGTAGCTGAGGGCAACAAAGTCTATCTATACCTCGCTGGGCCCCACTCCACCGCCTATAAATAGAAGAGCATGCAACACACAAAAGAGAACTTTATCACTTTTTTCGCTCACTCTTAGCTCATACACACAACACACACTTGGGAATGGGAGATCTGGGGTAGTTTGGGTCACGAAGGGGTTCATTTCTTTAGAAAGTTTCAGTTGCAACACCGTCCGCGTGTGGGCGAAGATACAATCTCTTTAAATTTCAGTTGTTTTTGCACTTTTGAGGTCGAACTTCACTTTTGGGAGTCGATTTGGCTGTTGATGTTACTTGTTATCCTTTCGTTTCTGTTGGTTTGCGTTTATTTGTGATATTTCAAGTTGATTTACGTAGATCTTGCTGCTGAGAGTTTATTTTAACAAGTTTATGTCGATCTCTGTTTTTATTTTGATGTTGTGGTACTCGATCTGGGAATTTGGTGATAGATCTGTGGATTGTTGATTTATTGGAGGTTGTCGTTAAAATCTGAAGTTATGAAATGTTTCTGTTGGTTGGAGTTTGTGTCGGACGCTTGGATCCGGAGTGGATTTAGCGTCTGAGGTTGGATCCGAAGTGAGAAAGGGGAGTTGTTGGATGGATTTGAGTTTTCCGCTTGTTTTCCTGTTTTACTTCGTCTAGCATCTCTGGATCTGTTTAGTTCTTGTTGTTATGCATCAAATTGGTTTAGATTTAGTTTGCTCTGCTCTGATTTCGTTCAAACCCAAATCCAAAAACAAGTCCAAATCCTTGAACACGATTATTACGCATCCATCTCTGTGGGATCGATCCCTACTTCTTTATACTAGGTTTAGTAAAGTGGTTGAGGGTTTTTGAAAGAGTGCTCTGTGTGTCCGACGACCAGGATTTCCTACGACCAACGAGTTCCTAGACCGCGTGATCTAGTGGATTTGCTGGACCAAGGGAACCTGTTTATTTCCTTCTGTGCGCACCGAGAAAAAATACCGACTTTCAAATGGCGCCGTTGCCGGTGAAGGATGGCGTTTATTGTTTTTGCGTTTAAGGATTTGGTGTAAATATTTTAATATCTGTTATTTTCTTTCTCCTTGACAGTTTATGAACGCAGGCTTCCTTTCTGGAAGTTGGGCGAGCTCATCTGGGTCGGGGAGTGGCCAATACAAGTGGCGAGTCAAGGAATCTACATCTACCATCACCACCAGATCAGGATTGAGGACGGAGGATCCATTCCCGTTCGAGTCAGAGAGTGAAAAAGAGTGGAATTCGTCGACAGAGGAGAACCCGGAGTCGTCAACAGAACCAGAGCATTCCGAGACCGAGGAGGAGGAAGACCCGAATATGGCTCATCTAGTAGATCCTGATCCGGAAATAGGGTCGCTCACCGCACATCTCGACGGTGAACCCGCTCATGCTATAGTCTCGAACCCACGACGGAGGGCGATCGATATCAAGACGAATGTACTCGGAGTTTTACCCACTTTCTCTGGACGGAGGAACGAATGCCCCTATGAATTTTTGAACGAGTTCAGTAAACTATGCAGTATTCAAAAGCGACCCAACGAGGCAACAGAGGAGGACTACCGTCTTCGAGCAATTCCGTTTGCTCTCAAAGGGGAGGCAAACACTTGGCTGCTAAGGCTCTCACCGGACTCGATCAACACGTGGAAGGACTTTAAACTAGA